>NC_056751.1:492240538-492540538 GCF_019279795.1 Protopterus annectens
TTGAAATTTTTTTTGTAAATCAAATTAATTTATTGATATTACAGTTAGTAATTATTTCCGATTTGCAGAGTAATTTGGACTTATCTAATCTCAGATTGTTTTAGATATTGATGCCTTTATATATGTTTCTATATCAGGAAAGTTTAATCTTCCCTGTTATTCTGTTTCTTTTGGGAAACCACAAAAATGTTATTAGGCATGAATTTATTTATTTAAGTATATTCCTTTCTGGTAACAGTTTTATTTCCAAGGATATATATATATATATATATATATATATATATATATATATATATATATATATCGGATCTTGGGCAGTAAAACCATTTTTATTGACTGTAGTTTATCTTCAAATGTTAATATTATTTTGTTCCATTTTTCCACAGAGATTTTAATTTTATTGATGATATTATTGTAGTTTTTTGAGACTAATTCATTACTATCCTTACATAACTCAATTCCTAGATATTTTAAGGTAGATTCTTGTTTCCCGATGATGTGATCCCCCTTAGTCTGCAGTTATTTTTTTTTATATAAAAATAGAAATTTTGATTTTGACTTATTAAAATGGAGTCCTGAAGACATGTGAAATTAGTCAATTAATATATCTAATTCTTCTAATGTCTCTTTTGTATTAGAAAATGTTAGCAATATGTCATCAGCAAATAGCATTACTTTAGAATTGTATTGTTCATAAACATCTATTCCTTTGATTTTTATCTTGTTTCAAATTGAGTCTGACAATATTTCAATAGCCAGAACAAATAGAATGGGTGACATGGGAAATCTTTGTTTAGTGCCTTTTGTTATATGTATAGATTCAGAGGTAAAAGGACCAAACTTGAGATATGCTAAATTATTTGTATATATATTCTTTAGGAGATGAACAAAGGATGCAGGAATTTCAAATAGCATTAGGATTTTGAATATATAGTCCCAATTTAGGGAATCAAAGGCTTTCTCTATATCTAAGCCAATTATGAGTGCTTATTTTCTTTATTAACATAATTTATAAGAGAAATTATCCTTTTAATTTTGTCATGTGTGTGGCTATGATATATAAATCCAGTCTGATCATTATTTATTATTTTGGGTAGTGGTATTTTCATTCTGTTAGTTAATATTGTCATAAATATCTTATAGTCATTACATAATAATGATATAGGTCTATATGAGGTACAGAGGTTTGGGGATTTCTTTTCCTTTAGGATTGGTGTGATTAAGGAATATCTCCAAGAGGGTGGTATTAAAGCTTGTGACTGAATTTCTAATGGAGATTTATGGAAGAGGGATAGTATCTTTGAAGGAAAAAGTTTATATATTTCCATAATTATGTCATCTATATCTGGAGCTTTATTATTTTTATCCTCTTTTATTTATCTGTAATTTCTTTGTAGGATATGGTTGCTTCCAGATCTACTTTTAATTTTTCTGTTTTTTTTTTATATTAAAATTTTTTCATCTAGATTTAATTGATCGATATGTATATTTTCTTTTGGGAAATATTCCATATAGTGATTTCTACATGCAACAAGAATCTCACCTATATCCGAGACATTTTTCCCTTTCTTTTCATGGAAGATACTTTTAATGTTACTAGCTTTTGATTGTATTTTGAGTCTTGTGGATAAATTATGCAGATATGTGGGAGAAGTGGCCAAGGCTTTGACGTTTAGTTTTTCTAATGCTAAACTAGTTTTGTGTGTTATAATTTTGTTGTATTTATTGTTTAGTACTTCTACTTTCTTTTTCATCTCCAAATGATTTTTTTCCGCTTTTATTGACAAAAGTTTGGATTGCAGATCTAATAATTCAGAATCCCATTCTCTGATGTTTTTATACCAAGTTAGGGTTTTACTATATATGTAAGCTTTTAATGAGTCCCATATCATTATTTTATTTATCTCTGTGGTGTAATTAATATCTAAGAAGAGCTGTAATTCAGATAATAACCAGGGTTTGAACTCTTTAATTTTAGTTATATATGCTGGAATTATGGAGTTAAAGATTAATGGTTCATACCCATTTTGAAGTTTAAGTATGAATGAATTGTGGTCTGAAAAGGGGCAGGGAGTGATTTATGATTTTAGAGTGTAAGTCATGGGCAGAAAATATTTTATCTATTCTAGTTTGGGTACCAAATCTGTGATCTTGATAGGAAAACATCAAAGATTTATCTTCTTTAAATATGAAAGTATCTACAAGATGAAATGATTCTACCCACTTGTTGAAAGCTTTTCATACAGCAGATGCACACAGTGGTCTTTTATTTGTAGTTTCAGAAATATCAAATATACAGTTAAATTCTCCTCCTAATATTAAGTTGTCTTTATAATTATTGGAAATGAAATCCAAGTATTTTTAACAGTTCATGTTCCAATGTTTGGGAACCAGTATAGATTGGCTAGGGTCCATATTCTGTTATTATATTTAACTATTACTAATGCCATAGGGCCTTCTTTATCTTCATATTTATAAATGATTTATGGGTTAATCGCATTTGTTTTCCATACATTTGTTACCCCGTTTGTCTTTGTCTTATATGTGGATTGTGCCAATATCATATATTCCTTAGGATTCCAGTTGTAATTGTCATTTGTTTTGGAATGAGTTTCTTGAAGGAAGACACTTTGTGCTTTGTTCAGTTTTAAATATTTCTGTTGAGTTGATCTCTTGCCTGGATTGTTTAAGCCATTGGTATTTAAAGATAATAAAGTTAAATCCATCTTAGGATATTTAGACTATGTATTTTTGTTTTATTGTGACTATTAAACATTTTCCTCTGATAACTATAAAGTATATGTTTGAGCTTTTAAAGGAAATTATCAGTTTTATACTTTGAGTGTTTACCAATAAAGTAATGTTTTGGTCAGGCATACTAAAAATGTTTTTGTGACATAACAAATTTAAATTAATAAATGTTAACAAAATTAAGATCCGCACTAGCCATGGAATGAAAATCATCAAAATCTGACAGATAAACCTAAGTCCATCAGATTATCACTCATACCTTGACAATCCAGAACATCTGAGCTCCATAAAATGAATTACCATATGGAGAATATTTGTAAGAGGAATAAGCAATATTTATATTATTTTGAACAGGGGTGGCCACGGTGGTGCAGCTGTTAGTGTTGCTGCCTCACAGCAAGAGGTTCTCCGGATTGATCCTCAGCTGGGGTGCCTTCTGTGTGTAGTCTGCATATCCTCCAGGTGCTCTGGTTTCCTCCCACATCCCAAAGACATGCAGTAGGTGAATTGGACACTCTAAATTGGCCCTAGGTGTGAGTGTGTGCGTGTGTGTGCCTTCTGTGGAAGGTTGGGCACCGGGCTGGCAACTTGACACTGTAAAACTCCACTGCCAATTATGAGCAGACAGATGATCCCCTGTGGTGACCCCTAACTGGGAAAAGCCGAAAGAAGAAGAAGATATTATTTTAAACAGATATAGTACTATTGTAGATTAGAAAGAATCCCAATACAATATAAAGCAATTAATATTTACATGAAAGATAGATGACAAGCATTCAGTCATATTAAAGTAGGATGTATCATATATAAAACCTCAGTAAAACACTATAGCACACAGTTATTTAACATATTCACCCTTATTGATGAAGTCTTTCAAAACTTATTACTTAATAGAAATATATGGTAATATGTATACCTAATGTTTATAATACAATGCATTTTACTGGATATATCAGAAGTTATCTTTCATTATTTCCAGCATTTAACTAATCACTTTGTTTGTTACTAACTTACTTAAAGCATCAAGTTTGTTTTATGTGAACATTGATGAAAGTTAATGTATTTTAATTATCAGTGCATCCCCCCCATTTCCTACACATAAGGATTTTCATATCTGTCATTTATTATAAAATGAGTGAAAATTATAGGTTAAAAACAACAAATTCACTTACTGTGATTATTGATTACAAGTTCCCTTTCCATATTTATAAATTGCCATTGTATGGCATATACTGAAAGTTTTCAGATTTAAATTGCAACATTCTAGTATAATCAGCAAAGGTTAAACTGAGTGATTATTGTCAATTTAATACTATTTGTTCAGAATGTGATTATTACATTCTGTGACATTCCTAATTCAGGCTTCTATTGTTTCCCTTGAACAACTTTGTCAGTTTGTCATGTATAAAACATTAGTTACCTTGGTAACAGCTTAAGTATTATGTATGGTCAAGATAGGTTACAAAAACTACAATTCAAGTTAAAGCAATTACATGACTTGTTATGCACATTTACTTGTATGAGAAAATCATCATGCTTCCCCTTGATGTTCAATATATTGTATGTCATTTATGACAAGTTAAAACAGTAGTGTTATTATACACAAGCCCATGTTATTAAACTGAGTGTCTATTGTCAATTTAATACTATTTGTTCAGAATATGATTGTTACATTCTGTGACATTTCAAATTCAGGCTTCTATTGTTTCTCTTGAACAACTTTGTCAATTTGATGTCATGTATAAAACATCAGTTACCTTGGTAACAACTTAAGTATTATATATGGTCAAGATAGGTTACAAAAACTACAATTCAAGTTAAAGCAATTACATGACTTGTTATGCATATTTAGTTATATAAGAAAATTATCATGCGTCCCTTTGATGTTCAATGTAGTATATGTAATTTATGACAAGTTAAGACAGTAGTGTTATTATACATAAGCCCATGTTATTAAATCATGTCTTTAATATCTAAATTCAGCAGACTGTTTCATCTTATATGACAATTATATATTGTGTGCCTAGATTTACTAAAATCATACATTACATAACTATTGTGTTTTTTTTTTTTTTTGGCTGTTGCTTAGTTATTTGAGAGACCACATGCTGTAATGCTTATTCTTATTATTAGCTCCTTCCAAACATGTTTATAAAGTCCATAGACTTTAAATTATGAGACCCTTCTAGTTTCTTATTTGTTATATTTCCATCCTTACATATACACATACCAGTACTTCAAGCACGGGTAACAATGCCCATCCAGTTTTGCCAGAATACCATTCACTAGTTCATGTGGTGTGTTTCCAGGCTGTTTTTAAAATATCCAAACCAATATTTGTCCTGTTCCATTTTACCAGCCTATTCCATGCAGTGGCCACTCTGGCAGTGAACCACCCAACACACCTTCATTTCCCACAGATATTTCCATGAAGGAAATCTGATGACTCTCTAGCACTTCCTGGCAACCCCAAATACCCCTAGAATCAGCTATCCCCATATGTGCAACATGTCCGAGCAAGCTCACCTCCCAGACCACTGCAAAGGGTACTGCACAAGACCAAGTGCTCTTAGTCTTTCACAATAACTCAGACTTCCACTCTTTTGTATGTCCTTAATGTGTTTGGACCAAAATATACTTTAAATGTAAAATTGCGCTTATTATTTTCTTTTTGTTTGTTTTGTATCAAGAATCAACTTAATGAGCTTAACAAAGTGTTGGAGACCGTCAATATGTGTACATGTGGTTTAAAACAGTCCTTTTATTATAGATATATTTTTTAAACCAAGAACTTCATTGACGAGAATCATCTTGATGGCTTCTCAGAGCCTTTAAGCATTATCGTCACTCAGTCTCTGTTACCATAGCAACCTGGGAGCATCTGTTTCTGTTAGTGTGTCTGTGTACTACATACCAGAGGCTCACAATGCACCTGAAGCAAAGCTTCACTTCACTGCATCTTCAAGCATAAATTCCCTCCCTATCAGTGAGGCAGCAGCCAGGAAAAGAACAGAGAGCAAACAGATCAAAAAAAAAAAAAAAACTCCCAACAAGCCACCACAACAAGAGATAGCACATTCTTCCAGCCTCCCATCTCTCACTCAGCAAATGTATAAACAAACTATTCTCTGCCAAAATATCCCAAATCACAGTTTTATCCACCCCCTTTCCCTGGATCCAGGCTAAAACACCAAAAGTATTTTCCTAATACACAAGCATCAGTAAACCTCGATCATAAGCAGCAGCCCACAGCTTTCCAGAGACAAAAATGACAACATACAACAGCCGATGGACACAGCTGCATCCACACATACCATGTCAGGCTTAATCAAAAAGCACTTGAAGCTATGATACCTGCCATAATTGATATTAACTATGTTTAGACAGAATAATAATGACATTCATACTAGCTGCCAGACACAGCTGCATCCAAACACACCATATCAGGATTGATCAAATAGCACTTGTAGCTGTGATACCTGCCATAATTGATATTAACTATATTTAGACAGAATAATGATGACATTTGTACTAAGAGCTTCTACTATTATTCAGCCAGGATATAGATGACATTTCTAAATCATACTTTAACTGACGAAGGCATTAGTCCCCATGACAGCATTTTTTTTTTCAAAGCACTCTGTTACTGCTATTATATATGATGTTAATTTGTTACATTTGAGTCTGAACTTTAATGAATGGTACCTTGTTGAATTTGTTAATTAATTTAATTAATTGCTTAAATTATTATAAGTAAAATCAATGAAAAATGAGCAAGATAAGCATTCATTGAGTTCAAGTAGGGGAATAGAAACTTCTATGTTTGTATTATATGTTGCTTTGTTTGGCTTATATATAATGTAATTAGTAACCCACCTTGACCTACCTTTATTTGTGAAGAATTATTGGACTCTTTGAACATTCTGAATAAATCATTACTGTTTCTCAGTCGATTAAGAAACCCTCCTTTTTTAAAATAAAAACAGATGTCAAGTGATGTACCATATCAGTTGATACTTTTGAGAGATGTAGTTGTAAGAGCTACTTTTTCTGGGACAGCTATCTTAAACAACAAACTAAAACAATAAGTGAGAAAGTCACTGAAAATCCAATCAGTAAAATCAAAATGAAAACTCCAGCAAAGCAAGAAATTCCACTGAGTGACCTCCCAAACCTCTTGTATCAGAGGCACATGGGATATATGCAAATGATCCTTATGCACATCAGGTGTATCAGCTAATTGGCAATTCTGAATGCCCATGACCTGTTTTGTCATTTTAATTGACAATTTCAGGCCAATAAAGCCAAACCCCACTAGCTGTCATCAGCTGGGTATAACAGCCCCGTGTTTCTGATGCTTAGTCAAACACTTTGCTTGTGCTGTGCTGAGGAGGTCACAAGGCCGGAATATGCATATCCACATCTAGTGGGTTTTGGCTTTATTGGCCTGAAATTGCCATTAAAATGACAGAACAAGTCATGGGCATTCAGAATTGCTAATTAGCTAAAACACCTGATGTTCAGAAGGATAATTTGCATATATCCCATGTGCCACTGATACAAGAGGTTTGGGAGGTCACTCAGTGGAAGTTCTAGCATTGTTGGAGTTTTCATTTTGTTTTTACTGAGACAGCTATCTTGGAATCAATTTTTTGTTTCTTCTTTCCAGCATCAGTCCAAGGATTTGTTTCTTTTATTATTTTAAGAGTAGGGGCCATCCATTTAATTTCTTCTGGGATAGACACTATGTCAGTTTTGATGAATATAGGTTCATAGGTTGGGAGGGTGGTCTAATGGTTAAGGTGTTTGCCTTACAAACACAGGGTGCAGGGTTTGAATCTCACAAGGGATAATTGGCTAGGCTTAAAATGGCTCGCAAAGGCAGTTAGCCTAGTACTAACCTATGAACCTCTGAGCCTATAATCATTGCCAAACCTTATCAGGCTTTGATTGTATTTTAAGGGTGATTTTCTCCAAGCAGATTTTAATATTTGTTCCTTGTCCAGAAATGAAAAAAAATTATAACTATGGATCTAGGTGGAGTATTTGTTGAGTTAGAAGCAGGTTTCCTCAGTGCTCTATGCGCCCTTTCGATTACAAATGAAAGTCCCTCTTTCAAGTCTAAAAATTCAGGATTCCAGGTTGTTAAGAATGAAATGTCTTCTCCTTCAGTGTTTTCAGGCAGACCAAAGATCCTTATGTTGTTTCTCCTTTCCCTGTTTTCTACATCATCTATTTTGTTAAGCAGCCATGTATTCTGTTTAAGCAGAAATTCTTTTTGGAATTCTTCCTCTTTGAATCTCCCTTCAATGTCATTTAGAGAAGTCTCTATATCTGTTATTTTTGTATGGTGTTGCTGTAATAGTTCTTTAAGAGTATCAGTCTGTTTTTGAGAATTTAATTTGAGGTTTTCTAAGTAATTTTTAAAGTCATTCATCTTCAAAGATAGTTCCTGTAAGGTAGACATCAACAATTGCAGTTCTTTTTTCAAAGCAGCATCTTCTTCTTCTTATTATTCTTTTGGCTGCTCCCATTAGGGGTCGCCATAGCGGATCAGCTGTTTCCATTTCTTCCTGTCCTCTGCATCTTGCTCTGTCACACCAACCACCTGCATGTCCTCTCTCACCACATCCATAAACCTTATCTTAGGCCTTCCTCTTTTCCTGTTACCTGGCAGCTTCATCCTTAGCATCTTTTTCCCAATATACTCTGCATCCCACCTCAGCACATGTCCAAACCAACATAATCTTGCCTCTCTGGCTTTGTCTCCAAACCTTCCAACCAGGGCTGACCCTCTAATATACTTATTCCTAATTCTGTCCATCCTCGTCACACCCAGTGCAAATCTTAACATCTTTTACTCTGCCACGTCAAGCTCTGACTCCTGCCTTTTTGTCAGTGCCACTGTCTCAAACCCATATAACATAGCTGGTCTCACTACCCTCTTGTAGACCTTCCCTTTCACTCTTACTGGTACTCGTCTGTCACGAATCACTCCTGACACTCTTCACCACCCACTCCATCCTGCCTGTACTCTCTTCTTCACCTCTCTTCCACACTCACCATTACTCTGAACTGTTGAACCCAAGTATTTAAATTCACCACCTCTACTCTCTGCATCTTCACTATTCTTCTATCCTCCCTCTCATTCACACACATATATTCTGTCATAGTCCTGCTGACCTTCATTCCTCTTCTCTCTAGAGCATATCTCCACCTCTCCAGGATCTACTCCACCTGTTCCTTACTCTCACTACAGATCACAATGTCACCTGCGAACATCATAGTCCACGGGGACTCCTTTCTGATCTCATCTGTCAACCTGTCCATCACCATTGCAAATAAGAAAGAGCTCAGAGCTGATCCTTGATGTAATCCCACCTCCACCTTAAATGCATCCGTCACTCCCACAGCAGACCTCCCCGTTGTCACACTACTCTTGTACATATCCTGTACCACTCTTATATACTTCTCTGACACTCCCAACTTCCTCATAAAATATCACAACTCCTCTCTAGGCACCCTGTCATATGCTTTCTCTAAGTCCACAAAGACACAATGCAACTCCTTCTGACCTCTGTACTTCTCCATCAACACTCTCAGAGCAAACATCACATCTGTAGTGCTCTTTCCTGGTATGAAACCATACTGCTGATCACTAATCATCACCTCCCTTCTTAACCTAGCTTCCACTAATCTTTCCCATAACTTCATGCTGTGACTGATCAATTTAATCCCTCTGTAGTTACTACAGCTCTGCACATCACCCTTATTCTTAAAAATCGGTACCAAAACACTTTCACCATTCCTCAGGCATCCTCTCACTTTCTAAGATTTCATTAAACAATCTAGTTAAAAACTCCTCTGGCATTTCACCTAAACACCTCCATGCTTCCGCAGGTATGTCATATGGACCAACAGCCTTTCCATTCTTCATCCTCTTCATAGCTATCTTTACTTCCTCTTTGCTAATCCATTGCACTTTATGATTCACTATCCGCACATCATCAAACCTTCTCTCCCTCTCATTCTCTTTATTCATCAGCCTCTCAAAGTACTCTTTCCATCTGCTTTTTCAAAGCAGCATCTGGATGAGAATTCCTTGAGTTGTTAATATTCAGTGACTCAATATATCTCCAAGTTACTTGACAGGAAAATTTTTGTATATCTGCACCAAAATTGATATTTATATAGTTTAGTAGTTTATCTATAGATTTCTATCGTTTTAAACTTGAAAATAATAAAATGTTCTTATATTATACTAGTTTATGGAGCTCTCAAAATTCACTGCTCTAAGTTGGGCATCTAGGCTCCACCCCTCTGTAATTTGATTCTGAAGTGAAACGTTAGTGTATATTACTCAGCAGCAGATAGACATCTCCTTTAACACATTCTGTTTTTTTTCCTTGAAGCTTCTTAGAAAAATATTATTTCTCAGAATATGGTATTCATGTTGCAATTAGGACCAGAGGTTGTTGACTTATGAATACTGGTGTTTTGAGGTTATTATAAATTTAACTTCATCTCTGATAACTTCATCTCTGATGTTTCCTTACTTATAAAAATACTGTCAGATATGCACCTTGGTGTCTATAAATAAATGACACAAATCAAACAGGCATGCATAGTTTTGAATACATGTGGTACAAAATATTATGTCATGCATGGAACGTTTAAAGTTGAGACTAGTTGTACATCAGTACATAATTAGGTGAAATGATTCATCCATTCATTCACAACCCCCTTTTTTCATTTTTACATATTGAAGCAGGTGTCATTTCAACAGTGACCATTATCTAGAACCAATCTTCATACTGCTGGATTTATAGCCCTGACATGGTTATTCTTCCATACCATACACGCGCAGATGGACTCATACCTATGACAAGTTCAGAGTGTGCAATCTACGTACAGCATATTTTGGAATGTGGGTGGAATAGGTGATGCGATTAGCACAAAATAAGAGTATGACATGTTTGTTTAGCAAATGGAGAAGTTAATAACACTTTGTACATGTCTTCATAAAGAAGAGCTGCTTGCTTTCATCAACCATTGTTTTCTGTTAATCAATGAAATGTAAATGCAGCAGCTTGAAAAAGCCTTTAGAAAATAAAACAGATGCACCATATGCTTACCTTTCTGTACTAATGCCTCTTATTTTCTGCAGTTTTGATGTGTCATAATGTAACACAATACAATGAAGTACAGCCAGTTAAATCTCTCGAATCCAACCAGTAAGTTACAAAGATACAAAACATTAACAAACAGAACAATGATTAGTTTAAGCATTGTGCAAGGAACTTGTGTTTCTGAGTTACACTCAAAAATAGTTATTTATAACGTAAGTCTGCCCTGCAAGGAAATCCTAACTTCCATTTAGACTAGCTAACTACTACTTAGTGCATTTCTTTAATAGTTAGGTATGGAAAAGCTCTCCATCTTTTAAGAGTCTGTGTGGTTTGGGAATGGCTAGTTTGCAGCAGCTAAACTGTGCACTTGGGCTTACAACTTGTGTAACCATAGGTTTGGAAGACATTTTTTCCTTTGCTGAGAAGGACAGGACTGATCGGTGTCATCATGCCCATAATGCAAATTGGAGCAGCACAGTCTTATATTACAGATGTATTCAACAAAGAGTGACCCTACTCTACTAGTAGTATAATGTGACAGAAATGTATCTCTGTTTGTGAATTGATTATTTATTTTACATTATGTAGATTGTAAATGAGCAATGCAGTTTCACATTTTCTGAACTGACAAATAAGCTGCAAGACAGAAGAGTAAGGGGATATATCCATAAGTATGACTCTATCAGAGGAGCTTTCATGAACGGACAAGTGGATGCCAGCTATCAGTTATATATTTTGCTGTTTGGGCATGACACAAGGGTAGAGACCAATTACTTTTCATCCATAATGATACTGCGGTCATGTCATAAGGTGGATGTGGGTGGTGGGTTTCTATTAACTCATACCACTGCCAAGAAGATGACAGGAGAATGAATAGTGGGAGAGTAAAACCATTGTTTACTGTTGCTGGGGAAAAACATGGGAAGAGGCAGGTCTGGGGGGGGTCAGTATATGTAGATTTAGCACAAACAAAAATAACAATTATGTACAGGTGCTTATACATTTCTCGGAATAAATGGGGAATAACAGCAATAGAACGTGGGTGGGGTCTCATTTACAAATATGGTATAGTCAGGTGACTCCAGAATTGAGGAAGAGACTGTTTTATACTAGAGACATGACTGGGACATGAAAAGAGAATGGATGTGGTTGGAAATCCTCCCTAGTACCAATTACAATTAACAACACTACAACTGAGATATATAAGTGCGATAGTTATAGTTAGTGGAATAATGATAGTAGAACAAATTTTGTATTTATGGTGCTGCTGACATGACAAGAGGGAGGGGCTGTGGGAAGGTGTGCTTTTCTGACAGTCATCCATGGATAAAAGGGGATGCAATGACTATTGTTTAAATACAGTTTATCCAGTAGTCTTTAGTAAAATAACTATCTGTCATCTCATTCTGTTAGTCAGAAAATGTAGCTAATGATTTTACTAAGGCAACAGAGCTTTCTGTTACTTATACCAAAAGTTCCACATGCTCCAGACTTTGGAGAATCTGGGCCTAGCAGTACTAGCTTCACTGTGTGAAGGGGGCAGCTTCTTGGATTCTAGAGTAAATGTTTAAATCCAACTACAGATACACATTTTTTTTTCATAAATGTTGTTGTTGTATCTTTTTGCTTTTCCCGGTTAGGGGTCGCCACAGCGGAACTCCGGTCCACTAATGATTGGCAGGAGAAATTATAAAAACATGCCTTTGTTACTGGAAAGCATATGTTATAATGAATACCATTTTAAACATGAATCACAGACAGTAAACATTCAACAATCTTAAAAACTTTTGATAAAGTGCTTAAAACACATACACAAAAAAACACTACAGAATTTAACACAAAATAGAAGCACACATTGTTTTCAATGAGAAGCTAAGGCTGTGTGTCAATAAGGCTCAGTAGTCAGTGGTGCTGCGGTAGCATTGTGGCCTCACAGTATGACGTTGTCCTGTTCGATTCTCAGATACAGCGTCTTCTGTGTGGAGACATGCGTGAATGGGCGTACCTTCGTTGAAGGTTGTGCGTCAGGGCTGGCAACTCGGTACGTAAAAATCTACTGCCAATCATTAGCAGGCCAGAGTTCCACTGTGGCGAGCCCTAACCTGGAAAAGCCGAAAGATACAACAACAACAGTCAGTTTAAGAAAGACACTGCTGCTATATCGACACCTCTGAAAACACATATTATAGCTTACTAGAAATGAATACATGGGATGTTGCAAAGAAGCAAAAAAAAAGAAAGAATTAAAAGCCTTATGTGTGCCTTTGTTTCGATATGTATATGTGTAGGTGTGTGTGTGTGTGTGTGTGTGTGTGTGTGTGTGTGTGTGTGTGTGTGTGTGTGTGTGTGTGTGTATCCACAATTGCAAATGTGCTTGCGTACATGCATACTTGAGAGAGAAAGAATGAATGAGTGAGAAAGACAACAGATAGAATTGACTGTAACAGGCAGTCTATGGCATGAATTTATTAAACATTAAGATTTCAGTAACTCTTAATATCTGTCATTACTTACTGACTGCAAACAAAATCCCCAAATCAGAGACAGTAAATAGTGTGTGTGTGTGTGTGTGTGTGTGTGTGTGTGTGTGTGTGTGTGTGTGTGTGTGTGTGTGTGTGTGTGTGTGTTGACTATGGCTTTAGATTATTATCTCTGCTGAAGTGATACTCCATTCCCATGTAGAAAATTAGAAAAAGTAGTTGTGGATGGATGGATGTGTGTATTTACCTGTGTTTTTCTAAGTGCTTGTGTGTGAGTCTGTAGGTGATAATGATAGTCATTGTGAAATACGTCAAGGCTATCAGCACTGTTTGCAAATGGGCACTGCCATATGGCAATTCTTTGAAGCCATTTACATTAATGTACAATGGTCATGAATAAGAGCAAGAAAATTAACTGAGAAGCAAACGGCAAATTATATAATGTGACATATTCTAATGAAGTACTCTGTCACCTATTTGCGAGTTATTTTCAGTTTTTCATCCTATACATGCATCCACTGTAAAAAGCATAGCTACATCTATAATATCTACTTTGCAATACACATAGATGTTTGTTGACCCTGTAAAAATGATTTAAGTTGTCCTTTCTCTGCCTTGATCCCTCAGTCTGTACCATTACTGCATAGCCATACACAAAATGTTTACATAATCATGAGTTTCACAACACCTACCATGCTCAGAACAAAAAGATTATGTGACACAACCTCTATAATGATACACACATGCAGAGTCCAGACAAGTAAAGCTGTGCTGAAGTAATACATTCACAATTGTAAAGAAAACAAAGTATTAACACATCTGTCTTTTCATTTGCCCCATCACAGAATTGTAATCATAATATTGTCAGTGATGCTTGGGAATCTATCAGTAAAGACATAAAGTTTTACTAGTTCATTACTTCAGATTAAAAACTACTGCATTTCTACCATGCATGCATAACCATTAAAGGATATCAAAGTACATTTTCTCAATGATCACTAATCATTTTCGCAGCTGCTACAATGATTTCCCATTTAAATTCACAGCTTATTCACCAAAGCCATTGTAATATGCCCATCATGTGGATAAAACAAACATTTCATCTGCACTTTTCTCCTCTAGGCATTTGGATATTGGGAAAGACATTTTCTACCCTCATAGGGTCTTTTTTAGGTAATGCCAAACTGATAAACCTTTGACTTAAGTGAACCTATGATTGAATGCCTGAAGTTGGTACTGCTCAATGTCAAAAGTCTTAGCAAGAAACTCCACTCCCTGCTATCCATTCTCTACCTCATCTTGAACTGTTTCATACTAATTGTCCATACTTGTCTTATTTTCTTTACTTTACAAAGTCCATGTTTTCCTTAAAATTTTGTTGCCACATAACTTCAAATTTCCCAAGTTAATATAGTGCTGTTAAACCTACTCCCATAAACTCAGGCCCTATATACATTTTTATGCAAATGTGGCCCTTTTACATTTATCTCTGTGAATCCCAGTAATACGCCAACATCTAAGGTACCCTATCCACATAACAGGTTTTATTTTAATGCTAATCCTCAAGTAGTTTACGCTTTTGCCTTACGTAGGAATGTTCATCAACATTTTTGTGCATGTCTATAGTCAGTATGAATAATACCCACTGACTACATTTGTATATCCACAGCTTGTGTGCATGTGTATGTGTGTGTGTGTGTGTGTGTGTGTGTGTGTGTGTGTGTGTGTGTGTGTGTGTGTGTGTGTGTGTGTCTTCATAGTAAATACTTAATATTTCATATTTTTGATGTAAAATACTTCCTTCAGCAAAAATACATCTAATAAAGAAAGTTTGGTTCACAAGGTGAAGGAACTAATTAACATCACAAATATTAAAAATGTATATTGTATTTAAAAACACAAAACAAAACAAAAACATGCAAAATAATTTTACAGGTAGCCTGCCCCTCAACTGCAGTAATGTCATCCAGGATTTCTGTTAGTGTGGAAATAATGCCTGTGCGTGTGTGTGTGTGTGTGTGTGTGTGTGTGTGTGTGTGTGTGTGTGTGTGTGTGTGTGTGTGTGTGTGTGTGTGTGTGTGTGTGTGTGTGTGTGTGTGTGTGTGTGTGTGTGTGTGTGTGTGTGTGTGTGTGTGTGTGTGTGTGTGTGTGTGTGTGTGTTATTTCCACAATAATGCACTCTCTGTTGGGCATTTTGCTTAAAAGAACCAAAAGTGCAATAACGGTCCTATCTGGTCTTCTGACTGACATCATATCTACAGCATATTCCTGCTATGAAAAAAGTCATCACAGCATTGACTGATTATCAGCAATGGTATGAGAGCATTTTTTCAACAATTTACTTTATAATTAAGCACTTTTAACAAGCAGTTCTAAAAAGCAGTTGTTGAGGTTAAGCAGATGCCCAAGGATGAGTTATATAAACTCATGAAGAATAAAGGGTAATACCAAATGACATGCTGCAAAATAGCAAATTCAGAAGAGTGGCTTCTGATAATTGCGATAGTGTCAACATTTTTTTTTTTTGAGTCAGGGAATTGCATTTCATTGCATAAAGGTGTTATTTTACAAAGATGAAAATTCAGTTTTACCTATGGTGTTCCAAAACCAAACATTATTCAGGTTAGACAAGTGTCATGTGCACTTATAAAAGAAATGACAAAGATATCACAAGATAGTGCACTTATTTTAATTGACAGCGCAATGGTATTTGTTAGAGATTTCTATTTGTGAAATTTGTGTTAAATTAAGGCGAAAAGCCTTTCAAAAATGTATTCTGATTTGATTCACTTGCTGATGGCATATTCTATAAATAGATTTAGGTAGATAGTGAAAGACACACAAAAAGTCGGCAAATCAAAAGAATTTCACAACAAAAAATGCAGTCGTCTTTTTCATGAGGTACAGGGAGAGTATAATCAACTTCAGCATCCTTTCTGTAATCTATAGGGAAAAAATGCAAAGTTTAATTTATAAATCAGTGTCACATGTTTCCAGATCTATTGGCAACGAGTCAGAAATTATCCCTGTGATGCTGGTGACCAGGGTTTGAAAAGTAGGCAAGGAACCAAAGAACATAGCAAACATGATGAGATGAAGTGGACAGAGGTCAGAACTGTCAACTCAAGGTGTTATCTAACTCTGATAATTTGCCTCTCACTAAAATCATAGAACCAAAAGGAAGAGGCTCACATAGCATGAAATATTCACTAAGAAGGCCATCCACTGGGACCTCTCAGACTGCATACATACAAAAATAGAAGCAAACGCCCATGAAAAGTAGAAACATCCAACTAAAAATCTGGACAACTAATTAGTAGAAACTCTGAATACCAAATAACACATAACTCTTCCAACTTACATACAGAAATGTGGGATACTACTCGGCAACAAATGTTTAAAAAAAACAGAGTGACAAAATTACGGAAAAATATAAGCTCATTACCAACAGACAAACATAAAATCTACCATACTAGGTCATTTATTTTTGCTTTAGAAAAACACAAGATGTGTGGCCTCTTTCGTTAATTTATTGGTAACACCAGTACATTGGACATGTACTGTGGTTTTCTGTATACAAAACAGCATCAAAATTCACTTATGATAAAAAAACTATATGAAAGGATAAATCAAGCCTGAAAATAGGACTATACCTCCAAAAACAGAGATGTCCTGTGCTGGGATAAATCTGGACAAAAAATAGGAATGTCCCCCAAAACAGAGACATTTGAGAAGTCTAACTGGCAGTAAATACATACAGTTAGCAGGCACATAAGTAATTTTGTTACTTTGCTATACTGTGCACAAATTTATGTTAAAAAACAAATGTTAATATATTGGCATCTCTCTTGAAATTACCAGATTTAGTTATTCTCCAGTAAAATACTATTTACAAGGGAGGTATCATATAAGGTATGCTAATGGATGCCACGTGGGTGACTGGAGGGATAAATGTCAGCAGAGGTCAAAGGTTTACACAAGATAAAATATATAAATCACAATAAAAATACATAAAATCATTGAAAGGCTTCTATTGACAAGCTCACATAGCCTTCAAAATTAATAAAGCAATTTGCCAGATAAGAAGAAAAGAGTTTGGAATGGATATAAATACCACATTCTAGTGGTTTAATTTGGTTATGTCAGCAGTGACTTGGGTATAAAGATGTTTGGAAAATTTCAAACCAGATGGCAGCTCCTCTGCACATATCTACCTTTATAAAGGTGAATCAAATGGATGAGTGTGATTGCAAAATGTGTCTACTGTTTTCAGAAGGGTCCAGCACTAGTCCATTAGCAGGTATACATACCACATCCACCAGATTTTTTTATTTAGATGCTTCATAACCCTCAGATCTACAGCAGACACGCGTATCAGCTACTCACAACCACATTATGTGTTCCAAGTGCTGAACACATATATGATCAACCTCCAAAATCTTGGCAATCACATTCACCTGCAAGACATCAGCAAATGTATAAGAAGTCTGAACCCCTGGATTAACCTCCAGTATACAATAAGCAACTCGATCTCATAACAACATTGTTCAATCTCAGCCTCCATACAGGTTTTATACCAAGCAGATGGAGAACAGTCCCAGTCATTCACCTACATAAGGGAATACTTTCCATAGACCAGGCAATTACAGAGCTATAAGTCTGACCAGCTTCACATGCAAAGTTATGGAATAACTTTTCATGGAAGTAATCTATAAGGACACAGGGAACTTCCAGACACTGAACCTGCCTCAGTTTGGGTTCAACAAGAGCAGAGCATGCTTTCTCAACCTAGTGGACTGTTTTGAAAGTTCACAGAAGCAATGGGTGGTGGTTAAATAGTACACACTGCATACCTCGACCTGGCAAAAGGTTTTGACACAGTCCCCCACTCAGGTGTAATAAAACAGCTGAATAAACTAGCAAAAAAGCTATGTCACCTGCAGGATTGCTGGGTGTCTCACAGGTTGATGCAAATCAAAACAGAGGAACCTATCTTCACAAAGTGACCAGTTACCAATGGAGTCCTCAGTGGTTTGGTCTCAATGCCTCTCTTGTTTGGTATCTACTTCTCTGATGTGAAAGCAAATACCAAAGGTCTCTGGCTGACTAACATTGCAAGCTGGAAGTAATCACTGAATCCCCAAATAATTTAGCCATCCTGTTGAAAAGTTTGTCTCAAACAAACAAATGGTGCCAGAATCATGGAATGAAACTAAATGCAAAAAAATGCACTATTGTACCATTTGGGAAGTCATCTACACCGAGGAACTACCACAGTATGCTGGTAAAAGTTCACCGAGTTTTTCAGGATTTGGGAACTTACATCGATAGTGACTTAAGTTTTGATCAGCATGTATCCACTGTCATAAGAAATTCATTGTATATTGCTCAATTTATAAACAAAGGATTGTATATAGAGCTGGTGAAGTCATTGTCCCCATTTACTACACCTTCCTTAGGCCAACCATTGAGTATAATTCCATCTTTGGCAAGTATCTATCCAGATACATTCAACAACTTGAATACCCACAGAGATACCTTACTAAAAAGACACAAAGCCTAAAAATAAGACCTATTGTACCGAATAAAAAACATGTTATATACTCAGTATCATACATAGTACTAACAGGTGACCTTTGTATGACATAAAAGGTATACTCTGACCTGATACCGATGGACCTACTGTGCATGAATAAGTCAAATGGCATCAGAAATACTTGGTCCAGGATCTAAACCTCTTTTCCAACATCAACAGAATGGTTTGGATGGACAGGTATATCTCATAGGGGATAACACTGCTCTAGAATTGACTCCCCATCCACTTAAAGCAAAGCTCATCCTTGTCCATATTGAAGCACAACTTGGATCTAAGAACTGGTAGTAGAAACATTTTACCCCGGGGCTGACCATGTAATATTAATGGACAGACTTTATTCCATGCATGGGTGCCCACAAAAGCAGCTGAATAAATAAATAAATAAATACATAAAACAAATGAATGAATGAACAAAAACATTGGGTCTACTGCCCAGTCACAAAAACATTGGGTCTACTGCCCCTTCACAAAAACATTGGGTCTACTGCCCATTCACAAAAACATTGGGTCTACTGCCCATTCACAAAAAACATTGGGTCTACTGCCCATTCACAAAAAACATTGGGTCTACTGCCCCTTCACAAAAACAATTGCTAATTTCTTTGAGCCCCTTTCCCTCTAAAAAAGGACTCATTCATGTGACTGGGATGTAACGATGATATAATACCAAGTATTTGCAGTTCTGTTGTCTTTGGCAGTTTCCAAAATAAATTTAAGCAAGAAAATTATTAAGCCTAAAGTTCCTAGTTTTACAGAAAACTGATTGGAAGCATGTAGATTTGATCTGCTTATGATGTTTTTCCATTACAAAGACAAAAATCTGAACATTTGTTCTTTAAAGAACATACTTTTTTAGTGTTCCTGTCTTCATTCATCCCTACCCCAGCCTCTTTTTCTCAGCATATGATCCCAATTGAGTTGCATGTGACCATTTCTTATTTCCTGCATAGCAAAATCTGAGCCCTTGTGCAGTATTTCATCATCTGACCCTGACTCCGGCTGTGCCTTCTAATAATTTGGACAATGCCTTTATTTGCAACACAAAGTCAGACTGTTTCTGCAGTCACTGGAGTCTGTCCTACTCCATTATCATCAGCTATGCCTTGCTTTCCCCCTCCCCTCCTCTAGTCTCCTACCTCCATATCAGTTCAATTGTATATAAGAATAAAAATCCCCTCCCACAGGAATGACTGATCAAAATCCAGCAATCAAATTCTATCTTACAGTGAGCCAGTTTCTAAGAATCATGTGTATAACCTTACTGTTTAGACTCTTTAGGATGTCAAACTACTAATTTCACATTATAAGAAAAAATATTTCTAGCTGTATTCATGTTCCCCTGTTGATTAAAATGAAAAAAAAAAGAATATATAGGGAAAAAATTGCTTGCAATGTATGGGAGACAAGATTATCTTTCCTTTTATTCTTACAAAGCTTCCTTCTGTAGCACTCATTAAATGACAAAGCTCTGTCACTCCCCCACTCACTTTTTACAATTTGTCCATCTTCGTTTTATCTGGTTTACTTAATAGTAATCTATTATTTTGTGACAAATTAAGTTCACGTTCTTCTAACCACCTCATTCCCACAACTTTACTAACTTGTTTCTTGTCAAAGTATTTGTTCCTTTATTATTATTATTATTATTACGATTATTACCTCACCTTGTGTAGCTGCCAAGGCTACACCTGCAGTCTTTGCTTCCTATTTAAATTTTCATATTAATGTGTCTGTATTTCTTTCTTCACAATCAGTATCGACTCACATGAGGAAGACAAGGCATTATGAAAACCTGACTTCCATGGAGCAAACTGTTATATTTCATTTACACTGTTTTTAATAGCTTCCCTTACATTCAAGACAAGGATATCTATTCTTCTGTATTTGCAGTACCATGCCATGTGTTGCAGAAGGTTTTCATCTGTAGCTTCATCCCCTAATTTGCACACAATAGAACTGTGCACATCAGTGTGTTAGGAAAAGGACACTTGTTCCTAAAAAAATGTTTGCTTTATCACATATTTGTAACTCTTTTACTTATCATTCCTTCATCCTACATAAATCATCAAATTACTTAATCCTGTCACCACAAAGATCCTCCTAGTCTAATCAAACCATCTTCCAAACATTTAAATCTTTGTAAAAAAAGGTTGTATAACTCCAAGTAATCATACTGCAACATCATTAAAAAAAACACTTAATCTTAAGAAGTTAACTAAACTATAAGTCACTATTTAAAAAGCAGAGGTCATACAAAGCTAACTCTAGGCCATTTAATAGCTATAATATTCTCCCATGCACCTACTCAAAATGTCTGAAGATCACCGCGTTGTATGCTGGAAGCATTAACAATAAACAGACACAACTCAAGGCTTGAGTGAGTAGTAAACAAATTGACATCACAGCCATTACTGAATCATTACTAAAAGATTTTTTTGTCCATCAGCTATTACTTTTGACAACAAATTACTCTTTATAGACATTGTGCCTGGTAGAAGAATAGGAGGGAGATCTATGTAAAATAAAGTAAAGTTGCTAAGTGAAACACAACTTATGATAATATTGCTAATTGTATAGGATTTATTTATTTATTTTTGTTAACCATGCTACTACACCTTTTCATTGATTGTCTGCGAAAATATATTCCCAGAATGTTACAAAGGTATAAAAGCACAAACACAACTAACAAAGTAAGCATGTACAATTAACTAGAAGACACAAGGTACAAAGTAAGGTTAATAAATGTAGTTCAGGACAAAATAAGTTGTCCTGGTCCCAAGTGCAGGGGTAAAGGGGTGGGGGGTGGATATAGAAGTTAGGAATTAATTAGAGTCTTTGCAGGTAGGTTGGATAGTGGGATTGTAGTGGTGAAAGGGTTAAAGAGAAAGGGAGAGGTTAAGAGAAGTGGTGTAGGGGAAGGAGGGACTTATAACAGGATTAAGCGGTAGGGATTAAAGGAAGTAGGTACATTTTGGCGTGAGTTGGTGGTGAAGTAAAAGCTATCTCACGTCCAGATGACCTGTAAGTATTGTGGATGCAGGTAGGCCTTGGATGGTGGGGAGAGAGGGGTGCTAGGCTAAATGAGTTAGTCCCCTCCTCTCTCTTTTGTTGTGTTTCTCTTTAGTGTTAGTAAATTTGATGTGGGGGATGGAGTTGAGGATTCCAGGGTTGTGACAGGAATTTCTAGTATGGAAGTTGTTGAAAGGGTTACTGAGAGGAGAGTGTGTGTGGGTGAATGGTTTGTGGGTAGTGTCCATATGAGTGAGGTGCTTGGCTTACCTGGGTACTGGTTTGATTTCCCGGGGGTCCGGTAGGCATGGGATTTCTGAGGTTGCTTGCTGGTGGTCCGGTGGTGTCTCTGGTTGATTTGATGGGCCGGTTGCTGTCCCCATACTTGTTAGGGCCATGCAGTTGTCGAGGTTGCTTCCTGTAGTCCGGTGGTGTCTCCGGGGGATTAGTTGGGCCCGTCACTGTCTCGGTGCTCGGTAGGGCCATGCGGTCGGGTGGCAGCCATGTGGTTCAGCGGCCTGGTAGTTGCAAAAAAAAAAATATATCCTGGTGGCCATAGGAGGCTGTGGGGATTCCTCATTGTAATTCTGGACTCCATAGCATTGGGGGTAGTGGGTGTAGGATCCCCTCATGCTCCCTGGTGGGTTTGTGCACTTCTGTGGCCATTCTCTGGTCTCCAGGGTTGGACTGGCAGTTTTCACGCATGCACACTCAAGGTAGCATCCGTTAGGGTAAGGGGAAATGGCTCCACTGACTTGTCTTGTTGGTGTTAGTGGTTTGAGGATCCATTAGCTGCTCCCTGGTGGGTTTGTGTGGTTCCATTGCCGTTCTGCGGCCGTTTGCTCTGGGCTCTGGTTTGCGCATGTGCAGTTGCAGTAACGGCCATTACCTGTAGTGTGGACAAGGGTTTTGCTGTCCAATGTGAAGAGGTAAGGGATTCCAGCCTCATTGCTGGTCAGATGCTGCTGGTTTGGCTGTGCTGCTGCAATGGAGGTGGGTAGAATATAGGCACAAAGTTTTTTTTTTTTTAACATCTAGTTTGTTATCTGAAAGGGGTTGGTGGCTGAAGTGTGTGTAGCTGAAGGGTGAAGTGTGTTTCAGGGAGCTGAATATTTTAATCCATGGGTGTGAATGTATAAGTGCAATAGTTAGTGGTCAGAGTGTATGCTTTGCAGGTAGTTATTCAAGGGGTTGCTCTCAGCTGCAGGGTACAGGTAAGTAAGGGCGCTGGTGAAAAGAGGTGTTTCATAGGGCAAGGCAACATAATAGGGGTTGGGGTGGAATAGGGCAGTCTGGTTCATGGAGCAGCATTAACATTATGTCTTTCTTTCTTACAGATGACTAATTTACCAGGACTACGTAAGCGATGGCAAGCTATTGCGGCCTAGGCAGAAGAGTTGTTTCAGGAGGTGGTGACTTTCAAGGTGGTAATGGAACCAGAACAGACTCTGAATCAGAAGAGGCGGTGCACCACGGTGATAACCCCAGCTCGGGGGATAAGACAACAGACAGTGAAGCAGGCAGTTGCAGTGGATACACCAGTTCCCAGTACATCTCAAGATGAAGGTGCAGGTAATAGTTTTACTTCAGCAGTACTGTCTGGGGAATTAGGGGTTGAGGATTGTGGGGGGAAGGGATGAAGATAACCTGTTAGTTGGGGGCCTCGGGGAAGGTTTTCAAGTGATAGAGGGTGCTCAGAGGCAGCCGGCACAGGGAGCCAGGTACCCTATTGGAGATGCGACTGGGATGGGAATAGGTTTCGGGGCCAGTTTGGTTTTGGACTCGGAGGTAAGCTCTGACTCTGGGCTTCAGCTGGGGGACTGGTTAGCCACACAATCTTTGGGAGAGGGGGCAGGAGAGGTTTTTCCTGACTCTGTACATTTTGGGATCGGTCAAAGAAAAAATTTGGAAAGGTGCGTATGTGGATTTGTTTGAGCTGATTGATGTGGAAGGGGTCCGATGGCTAGTGGAGGCAGAGTTGTCTAATAGCAAGGATTTGCTGGCAGCTTTAGCAGCATTGGAAAGGAAGGGGGTAGGTAAGCTTTGCCCTAGGAAGTAGGATAATTGGATGGTTAGCTTTATTTTCTTTATGGTGGTGCAGCTGGAGAAGGATGGATCATTGGCCTTGCCTCTTCTAGGATATTTCCTTACCATTTGTGAGGCACAATGGTTAAGGCCGGGGAATGCATTATGCATCCTTGGATTGTGCTGTGAAAGTGATTAGGGAATTTTGGGAGTCATGGCTGGTTAAGGTTGACACTGAGTCAGCTTTTCACTTGTTTCCTATTAGGAGTGAGGATTGGCCGTTACTGGGGAAGCGGGTAGGCGATAAGTACTAATTTGATAAAGCTATGCCTATGAGTTGTTTAGTGGCATGTGTGACTTTTGAGAAGTTCAGTATGGTATTGCATTGGATTTGGCAGCAGAGAGTGGGAACTCAAAAGGCAGTGCATTATTTAGATGATTTTCTGCTGCTGGGCGAAGGAAGGGTAGGAGTACAGGAGGGGTTGCAGGGGTTTACAAGCATGTGTGAGGAGTTGGGGTACCATTGACTCAGCATAAGATGGAAGATCTGGTGAGAGCCTTAGAATTTCTGGGAGTAATGGTTAATGCAGAGCGAGAGGTGTTTTGCCTACCCGAGGATAAGATAGAGAGGCTTCGGTTGGCTATACGTTTGGTGCTGGGCAAGGATAAGATTCGGATTTGTTCTGTCATGGAGTTGCTGGGGCTTTTGAATTTTGCCTGTCAAGCTGTGCACCCAGGGTGAGCCTTTTGTAGGTTGGTTGCTTATATGTTGAAAGGGGGTCAGAGTAAACACCATTGGGTTAGGGTGACCAAACTGGTGCGGGAGGACCTGGTGTTGTGGGATGGTTTTGTTCAACAATTTAATGGGATCTCTTTCTGGCAGTCAGACTGGGTGGGGCAGGAGGAACTTCAGTTGTTTACGGATGCAGCTGAGGGTGCCGGTATGGGGGCCTATTTTGGGGGTCGGTGAATGGCCTAGGACTGGAAGGAGGTATGGAGGCGTGATATGACCTTTCTAGAGTTGATGCCTATATGAGTAGCTTCTGTTGTGTGGAAGGAGCATTTGATTGACAAACGAGTAGTTTTTCATTCTGACAATATGGCTGTAGTGAGGATAGTACAAAAGAAGACGGCTAAGTCGGGCTTGTTGTTGTTGGTATTACGTAAATTGGTTTTGCAGAGCCTCTTAATACATTTTTCCTTTACAGGAGTGCATGTGCCTGTCATAAAGAATGAGATTGCTGATAGCTTGTCCTGATTTCAGTTTTTCAGGTTTTCGAGGGTTGGTTCCATGGGTGGAGGAAGTGCCAGAAACCCTGCCGGTCAGAGTTGGTTCATCGTTTGTGTTGGAGAAATGCTCATAGTTATACGGCGATTGAAAGGATCAGGAGGTTCATCAATCAGAGACTGGCAAGGCAGTTAAGAATTTTGGGGATGCATACCATTGAACATAGAGATTTTGGGGATGGTGAGGAGGTTTGGTACCGAACGGATGGGGTCCATCTTAATGAGGTAGGATTGGATCTGTTTAATCTGCATTTGAAGCTCTTTTAGAGGGTATGGTTGGTGCTAGGGTTTAGGAGGGGGAAAAGCCTGGGGACCAGGCTGGTGGCGGAGAAGAGGGGCAGGATTGACCTTGTTTGTTCCCCCTCTAAGGAAGGTGGTTCTTCATTGGTTAATGATTGTTTGCTCAGGAGGTGAGCAAGTACGCTGCCTATTTAAGTGCTGGGTGAGTAGGTACACTGCCCCAGTGGAGGAGGTATCAGGATGAGTAGGTACGCTGCCCTGAGGTTTATTCGTCCAGGGTGAGTAGTTACACTGCCCTGAGATTGTGGCTGATGAAGATAATTGATGTTGTTTTGTGCGCATAAGTTCATTGTACAATAATGTTCAATAAAGGTCGTCATATGGCTTTATGTGTTTGGTGTGGTTTATTTAAAGAGGGACCGGGACAAATGTAGTTTGGGACAAACTTAAGTTGTGCTGGGCCCGCGAGCAGGGGTAAAGGTGTGGGGGGTGGGTATAGAAGTTAGGAATTAATTGGAGTCTTTGCAGGTAGGTTGGATAGTGGGATTGTAGTGGTGAAAGGGTTAAAGTGAAAGGGAGACATTAAGGGAAGTGATGTAGGGGAAGGAGGGACTTATAACAGGATTAAGTGGTAGGGACTAAAGGAAGTAGGTACATTTTGGCGTGAGTTGGTGGCCCTCCCACCCTCCCTTTTTTGGATATGGATGGAAGATGTTGGGCAGTTTAAGCGGAGAAAAGGGACAGGATTGTCGTCTTCTTTTCCCCCTCTAAGGAAGGTGGTTATTCATTGGTTAATGTTCATAGGTTGGTACTAGGCTATTGGCCCTAGGGCCTATACCTCAGTGAAGGAGGTATCAGGGTAAGTAGGTATGCTGCCCTGAGGTATATTCGTCCAGGGTGAGTAGTTACACTGCCCTGAGATTGTGGCTGATGAAGATAATTGATGTTGTTTTGTGTGCATAAGTTCATTGTACAATAATGTTCAATAAAGGTTGTCAAATGGCTTTATGTGTTTGGTGTGGTTTATTTAAAGGGGGGCTGGGACAAACAAATCTGTATGCAAAATTAATGTTTAGTATATGAAACATAAAGGGGTGTATGTATTAGTAAAAACGACGAGCAAATAAAATTAGTTAGAAATGCATTTAACTAATTCAGAAACACTTTTACAAACTTTACATGAGAAGTAAAGTTCAGTGAAGGATGTAAAGAGGTGTTATGAAGACATTGACATTGTGGTAAAAAGTTGTTAAAAGGCAATTCTTCAGTAGAATTAGATATAACATTAGTAAGATGCAATATATGACTGACAGCAATGAAGCTAAGATGAAGTATGCTGTTGTACATTCAATGTGGATTAGAGCAGGTTCAAGGTCCATTTAGTACATGAAGTAATATTTTAGTAAAGTTTATAATCTTCTCAGATTTTATATTTATTTGATGTTATTTGGGAAAGTGCTCTACATTTTTGTAGAATATGTGATGTGCAGTAAACATTTGTGGTAGTAGCTTGATCTTATTGCAACCAACAAATTCAGTTTTAAGATCTTAGTTTTCTATGAGGTTTGTATGTTGTCTGTGAAATGTGTATGTTTGTATTATGTTATTGATAGAGAAATAAATGTGTTTACCAGGTCTCTGAAGGTGTTTACCTGCCCTCTCTGAGGTGGGAAGCACTCCAGGAAGCTCAAAGTTTAGTTGTTTATTAGCTAGAAAGCATTTTTCTATCTGTTAAAAAATAAGGGGCATTTGCGAAACTGTGCTCATTTCCATAGAGCTCAGCAATGCTTTACAGATATTTCTACAGCATCAAGAGCCATTCATGCTAAGATAATAATATTTTCTAGATTTGATTTGTTTTGCACTTGTACTGGTTTATTCTGTGATTGCTGATGTTTGATTGCATTTTGAAAGTATTTATTTAATTTTTTGATAATGAAAACAAAATGTCATTTCTAGATCTCTCTGGTTTCTAGTTTGTTTGTTTCTAAATAACCTTGCAAAATGGCAAATTAACCAGGGAATTAGTGGTTTGGTGTTGATTTGTACATGAGAGCTATTTTGCTGTGCTTTTAAATTTAAAAATTACAGTATCTTCCATCTTGTGGCAAAAGGTGTTTACCTGGTCAACCTGGTTGACTTCTTTGAGTCAGTCACCAGGGCTGTGGATGAAGGTAAGGCAGTGCATACAGCCTACCTCGATCTGGCCAAGGCCTTTGACACCATTCCTCACTCAGGAATTATTGATAAACTCACCAAACTAGACATCAACCCCTATATCACTTGGAGGGTTGCAAACTAAATCACAGATAGAACACACAGTTTGAAAGTATCAGACTCCAAGTCAGACTGCCGACCAGTCATGAGTAGAGTCCCACAGGGATCGGTCCTGTATCCTCTCCTGTTCGACATCTACTTCTCAGAAGTCCAGGCCAACACAAAGGGACTCTGACTGATCAAGTTCAAAGATGACTGCAAACTGGGAGCCATTATTAACTCCCCAAGTGATGCAGACATCCTACAGAAAGGCCTCACAGAGACCAATGACTGGTGTCAAAACCATGGCCTTAAGCTTAATGCCAAAAAATGTGTCATCATCCCCTTTGGTAAAAACTCAGTTCCCACTAATTATCACATTGATGGGAGCCCACTGAAAACTGAAGGTGTTATAAGAGTTCTGGGGACGCAGGTTGACAGCAACCTCTCCTTCGACCACCACATTGCCACTGTGGTCAGAAAGTCTTTCTATGTAGCACATCTCATTACCAAGGGTTTTGCATCCAGGAAGAAAGAGGTCATCATCTCTCTCTACTGTTCCCTCATTAGAACAATCATCGAGTATAATGCCCCATTTGGCATGTACCTTACTAGACACCTGCAAAAGCTGGAGAGGCCACAGAAGTACCTCACGAGGAGGATCCTAGGTGTTAAACACATGTCCTACATGAACAGACTCAAAGGACTCCAGCTATTCTCAGGGCCATTAGCCTAGTACACACCTATGAATCTATGAGTTGGGAAGCACTACAGGGAGTTCAAAGTGCCATTGTTTATTAGCCAGAAGGCACTGCAGTTACTTTTCAGTTTTGTTCTGTCTGCTATAAATTAAGAGTGTTTGCACAGCTCTGTGCTCACTTCCACATAGCTCTTCAATGTTTAACAAGTGTTTCTGCTGCATCCAGATGAATCCAGGCTAAGATAAGCATATGTTTTTTTATTTTATTTATTTATTTAAGTATTTGCATTTGCACTTGTTTATTCATTGCTTGCTACTGTATGATTGCGTTTTGAAAACATTTGTTCATTTTTTTTTTTACTAAAAAAATGTAATTTCTCTGTCAGTTTGGTTTCTTGTTTCTGCTTGTTTCTTAATCACCTTGTAGAAGGGCAAATTGGCCAAGGACGTAGCTGTTGGGAATTAATTTGCACTTGTG
The DNA here is from genome assembly GCF_019279795.1 of Protopterus annectens. Taxonomy (NCBI): domain Eukaryota; kingdom Metazoa; phylum Chordata; order Ceratodontiformes; family Protopteridae; genus Protopterus; species Protopterus annectens. Next base: position 492,269,490 of record NC_056751.1, read on the forward strand.
AGTTGCTTTTGCTGTGATTTTACATTAAGAAATTCCAGGATTATCCATCTTGTGGCAGAAGGTGTTTACCCGGTCTCCCTGAGGGAGCTCAAAGTACAGTTGTTTATTAACCAGAGGCCATAGGAGTTAGTTTTCAGCTTTTTTATATTTGCTATAATTAGGCACTTACACATACAATTTATCTATAAAGCTAGTATTTAGGACATTAACCTGTAACATAGTGAGACAATGAGCGGAGTTGAGCTTAGGGCAGATAGTTATTGTGTCAAACAGCACTAATACCACATAATAGCACTGTAACATCTTGCCTTAACCCTTGACACCACTCAGGGGACCCCTGTAAATCCAAGTCTCTGTGGCTATCTTGGTAGATATGGTCATCATGAGACAATGTAGCAATTGTCTCATCTACTGAAACAATCATTTAATCCTTAAAGAAACTAACACAGTATATGAGAGCTGTACATACACAACTTCCTTGAAGGTAAAAATCTCACTAACAAGGTTGTCAAGAACACACACACTACACCCTTCAAAAATTCTGCTCACCACACATATAGACCTTCTTTTGCCGAGGCACTTAAAAGAACTTCCCAAATCTCAAAGACCTCCTAAACCACTGAACAGCAACATTTATCCTCAGCTACTACTAAAGCAAAGACCAAAAGCAAGACTATTCACCGCACATAAACCTACACTCAATTGTCTCCCAAATAAAAAAAAAAAAAAAAAGAAAAAAAAGAAAAAAAACATAAGGCAAGGAAAATCTTTATTTGTATTCTTATCATAGAACATTCCATTGTATAACAGACAGATGCCCTTCTCAACAGGCTGGACAAGGAGAATATAGCAGTTAGTTGCCTATTTGGAGCTACAATCTGTAATATCATGCCAACACTCAAGTCACTGCATCCCAGGAACCATTAGGATTCTATCATATCCCATGTATGTGTGTGTAAATGATCTAAGGCCTACCTCACTAGACTGCTTGAAAAGAAACCTTTTGGATCTCTCTCAACATGCATCTCAGGCAGTTATGTACCTTGCATTATGCAGCATTCTGCCTTCACCAAGGATGATGCCACAGTATGAACAGAAAATGATTGATTTTAATAATTGTCTTAGTTTATGGTGGCAATGCAAGGGGATCCAATGTCTGTCAGCATGGGGAGCATGGTTCACAAACCACATGATTTTGCCAAGGATGGTCCGCAACTGTAGCCCCTGTGCTTTTGGATATTGGCTAAATCTTTAGGCAATGACAAAATAACAAAATTGCCAACACAGAAAAAGAATTCAAATCAACCTTAAGGTGTTACTGTTCAATGCTATGGGCTTAAACAAGAAACTGCACACCCTACAAGCTCTCCTCAACCTGGAGAATGTAGAAATCTGTGCTGTTACCAAGACTTGGTTTAAATCTGCTGAAAGTATTCTAGCAGTGCAAGGCTACAATATTTTCCAGATTTTTATACCAAAAGCAGCACAGGCAGGGACTAAAGGTGGAGGTGGCGTGACCTACAGTAGCAACAAATACAACTCCAGGTTGGTTAAACAGAATGATGCCCTGGAGTTCATCCACATCTGAGTCACCATAGACAAGGTCCCTTACAATATTCTAGCTGTGCAGAGGTCAGCCTCTATGACTCAGGAATTTCTCAACTCATACACAAACCTACCAGAGGCTTAGGCACTCACCATCCAACCAAATACCCTATCCATCCGTTACATTAACTACCCTTCTAGTTACCCTAGACAAAATAACATACACTGTCCCTAGCTCACAGCACTTTTTCTGGACTTTTTTATAGTGCACACTCCTAGAACAGAACATGCTGGGGAGACAAATATGTGCCTGAAAGGACCCCCATGCTATGGAATATTCTTCCCATCTATGTGAAGCAGAGTTCATATCTGACCCTATTTACAAGACACCTTGATCATTAGTATGGAAATCACAAATTCCCTGGTATGGCCCCCATGATCAGCAGAGGTTGACAGTAGGCAAAATAATCCCCAACTACCATCCTCCACCACACAAATAACCCCTAGCTACTTCCTTACTAACATGCCCCACCAAATAGACATTCAAGGTACATGGGAACAAAACTTTGTTGGGTTGCACAGCTAGGCTTATAAAGACACTTGGTGGTCATTAGCCTAATAAAAATCCATGAACCCATGAAACTATAATAATCTGTTTGCAGTTTAAAAAAAAAACTGATGAACCATTTAATTTTGAGAGAACATGCTGAAGTTCTAACTAGCCTAATTGTTTTAGTGTAATACAATGGTGCATTTTACTGTGTTGTTTTAAAGCAGATGTGGATATTTTATGGTAACTGCTTTTCTAAAGTTTTTTAAAGTGAGTACAATGAGTTTTAGTTATGAAAGGTGAAACCTATATGAGTTTTGGAAGTATGAATGATTGAACAGTAGTAAGGTAAATGCCCTATAAAACAAAATGGTGGTCTGAAAATCAGTCTACAAATGTAAATTCTAAATCATGAGCAAAGCACAATTTTGCTCACCAGGAAAAATGTCATGTATAGGTAGCATGTTTACATCCGTGAAGGACTTTGCATTCAAGCAGCCACAAAAGCTTTCCTCAAAGCAAGGCAGGTAATTTTCTTAGTGTCCACCATGGAAATCTTACCTGTCAATGCTCTGTACCAACTGGCTTACTATCCTGTCTACACTTTCACTTACTATTGCCTCTTTATTTTTTGCAATTACTCAGGACTAGTGTACTCTAATTACACCTTCCACTCTTTATCCAACTTTCAAGTTCTTTTCCTTTGAAACCTATGATATCGCTACTAGTTTGGAACACTCAAATACTAAACTGCTTCTCACATTTACTGACTGTTTTGTATTGTAATATGCTCAACTCATTTTAAGATCTTATGATGTAAGATGTGTCATTTTGTAAGTCTGCATGTAACTATAAAATATTTTACTTGACACTTATTTTACTTAATTATGATGTACATATAAATAGGGCGGCTGTGGTGGTTCAGTGGTTAGTGTTGCTGCCTCTCAGCAAGAGGTTCTCCAATTTGATCCTCAGCTGGGTTGCTTTCTGTGTGGAGTCTGCATATCCTCCCTTGTGGTTGCATGGGTTTCCTCCAGGTGCTGCGGTTTCCTCCCACATCCCAAAGACATGCTATAGGTGGACTGGACACTCTAAATTGGCCCAAGGTATGAGTGAGTGCATGTGTGTGCCTTCTGTGTAAGGTTGGGCACGGGGCTGGCAATTCGACACTGGAAAACTCCACTGCCAGTCATGAGCAGACAGGTGACCTGTTGTGGTGACCCCTAACTGGGAAAAGAAGAAGCTGATGTAGCTATAAATATTTTATGAATATGGGCCTCCCTAAAGGGGTCTTGCATGGCCCAGGCAGACAATCCTGGTAAACAAATGCAATAAATATATAAATAAATAAATAAGTAAACAGTGAATGCATTCATATGGTTTGGCTTTGTATTGTGAGCTTTAAGCTGTTAGTTAGTTTTATTGGCAATATATCTATTATGTTGATTGAATTTTAAATTGCTATAAAAATATCTCATAGCACTAGCAGTCTGGCTGTGTTAGCATTTCAATATTTAGTAATTCATTTTGGCCATTTTGTGCATAGTCTCTGTATCCCCCTTACAGAGATCTTCAGTGTAGAAGTGCCAGAGCTCATCATACTAGTGACTGTATTTATCACGGGCCTGGGGATGACAGTAGCATCACTAAGCAACTCACCAAAGTAATTCCAGGCATCTAGCTTACAAATCAGACCCTGATACAGTCAAAGTAGATGCTCCCTAAACTGACAAATCAACACATAGAACAATGTCTTGCTCTCTTCGACATATATGGCAGGTTCTCTCCGAGGGGCCATTGTTACAAATGTCCTATAAAACAAAATGTTGCCACGTGAATCATTCTGAAAATGTAAATTCTGAAGTGCAAGCAGAAAACAGCTTTGCTCAATGTATAAATAGGACATGTATAAATATGTTGGCAGCATGCTAACATCCACAAATGACTTTGCATTCAAACAGCCTCAGAAACCTTCCTCAAAACAAGGGAGTTGATTTTCTTTGTGCCCACCACCTGTACAGTGTGCCTAAGTGCCTGAAACCTTCCCAACTCCCAGGAGAGTCAAATAGCCCACTCCTGTTCATTAACTTCCCTCCTGGTTTCTTTACTGCCAGGAGTGGAAATCAAACAAGATGGGGGTTAGAATAATGGTTAATGTATTTACCTCACAGTCACAAGATACAGGGTTAGAGTCTCACCTTTGAAAGGGAAATTGGCTAGAGTTAATATGGCCTGCTAAGGCAGCTATCCTAGTAATTATCTATGAACCTATGAAGCCTCAGTTACCTGGGTTGGAATCAGGGCTTCATATTCATGTAGCTCAAAGCCAGTTTGTGTTACATTGGAAGGGTTCTTTGCATTCTTATGGGAGCTGAGAGCTAAACACAACCCATCTAAGGTGGGAACTACTGGTTGATAGCTTTTTGTGTTTTATCTGATTGGTCTGACGGTTTAGCTTTATCGAAATATTTCATGCTGCTCGCATAAAAGCCTCACTTTTGCATATCATGTAATTGCGGATCCCTGTGCTTGCATATAAGCAAACCTTTCCAGTTTAAAATCTTCTATATGAAATACTCTCCATAGTCTCCACTGCTCACAGCTGCTCAAAGTGCTGCCAGTTTTATGCAGAGGTATTCCAAGTCATCTAATAATATGCTAATAAACACTTTCACTTTGACCTTTAAGTGACTCTTCCTTACTCCTTCCCATTTAGATATTGTGTTTCCTTGCCTTACATAGCATAGGCTAGATTCAGACCTGCTGAATCTAGATTGTTTGTTATCACTGTGCTCTTACACCAGCCATCTTACCTTGAGAGGGCCTACCTGCACCCTTCTAACAGAAGTGTTTAGCTCAGGACCCATCTGAGCTGGGGATTAATGGAGAAAGGTTCATTTTGGGGCTTTCCTATTGGTAGTTATGTTAAAACTGTTCAATTTCTGCCTGTATACAAGCCTCACTTTTGTGCAGGTTTGATTTCAGTTTACCAGAGCTGCTCAATATTTGGCAACTTTAGACAGAGGTCTGGAGTGCATCTGCTTGAAATCCAAGTCATCAACTAAAAAAAAAAAAAAACTAAAAAATAAGTATATTTTAAGCCAGCACTGCATTTTGTTAACCGTATTTAACTGAATTGCTGCTTCATTTGTGCTGTTTGTGACTCCAGCTAGCCCACTTCTTTCCCAAATACCACATTCAGAAAAATCCTGCCACAATGGATGGGCAGTTTCCCCATCATTTCCCCTGCCAGCTTGATTGATATGGGTATCTTGAGGCAATGTAGCAATTGCTTCATGTATACTGACAACCATTTACTCCTAAAGCAAACTAACACCCTATGTGAGAGATGCAAATACACTGTGGAATTGGAGTCAATTCTCTCACGTAAAAACAAAATAGACATCAAACAGGTTGTCAGCTCACACACTTCATCTCTCATGCAAAACTCACCTCTCACACAAATTAAGGTCATGACACATAAACCCACATACATAGAGGTACTCACTGAAAGCCTACCGAAAGAACAGAGACCTCCCAAACGCACATCACACACATGCATCACTAAGCATAAAGAAACCACTACACATCAACACACACATCTGTGTCTCAAAAATAAGCCCCCAAGACAAAACAAATCAAATGTCTTGGTCATAGGTGATGCCATAGTGAGATGTCCCCATCACCAGACTGGACAAGGAGAAGCTCACAGTCAAATGCCTATCAGCTGCCAGGATTCAACAAGTCACACATCTACTCAAGTCACTCAACAAGTACCGTTATGACTCTGTTATAGTCCATGTTGGAGTGAGAGACTCGAGACACACCTCTTTGAACTATCTGAAGAGAGGCATGATGGAACTCTCTGATTATGTGTCCCAGACAGGAGTGTCCCTAGCCCTAAGCAGTACCCTACTCTCAAGCAGGATGATGCCACAACATAAACAAAAAATGATTGACTTTGACAATTGGCTCAGCTTCTGGTGTCAGTACATGGGTATCCAGTATCTGTCAGCCTGGGAGGATATAGTAGACATTTCACACTGCTTTGCTAGAGATGGCCTGCACCTGTCCCCCCTAGGCTTTTGGATACTGGTAAAGGCCCTTGCCACCCCATAGTGCCTTTTTTAGGCAATGTCAAAATAATAAATTTTCCAACAAAACAAAATTTAATCAAGACAAACTCGGTGTCACCGTGCTTAATGCAAAGAGTTTAAACATGAAACTGCACTCCATAGTAGCACTCCTCACCTTAGAGGGTGCTGACATTTGTGTAGTTACTGAGACATGGTTCAAGGCTGCTGAGAGCACCCTGGCCATGGAAGGTTACAATGCCTTCCACTTGTTCAGACCTCAAAATGAGCATGAGGGAACCAAAGGTAAAACCAAATCAAGAGTCAAACAGCATGACTATCTCAAACTGCTACATGTTCAATTATGATTTGGGAAAGTGCCATACCACATCATTGCTAGCTATAGATCCCCACCATGAAGCAGGATAAGCACACCACCTACCTTGATTTGTTGGAATCCCTCGCCATACAGCCCAACACCCTAATCATGGGACATTTTAACTATCCTTCCATAGTTTGAGGGACATACATGAGAAAAAACATGCTCGCTTAGAGGTTTCTCGACTTTGTTAACAAAAAGGCTCTGGAACAGATAGTCTGCACCTCCACTAGGGGCTCTAATGTTCCAGATATATTACTCACTAACATGGGGGGGGGGTCACTGTATTTCCTCATGCATGATGCCCTTCCTGATTAGGTCAGATCACAAATCAGTCTTGTTTGAAGTAACTACTGGAACTGACATCCTCACAGGAGCAAAAGTTATAAAAATAAAACTTCACCATAGCAAATTACACCATATTAAGTGATGGCATAAAAAGCTTCATACAACCCACAATCACAGATATCAATGATTATCATTATTATGCAGAAGTGTAGACAAATGCTCTGTACAAACACTTAAGCGACTGCATAATCTCTGCTGTACCTGACTGGATTAAAACCAGATCTTCCCATAAAAACAAGCCACTGTGGTGGACTTTAAATATAAACAGATTATATAACAAGAGGAAGAAACATTTGTCCAAAAGCAAGAGGGATATCACTTTGCAAAGCAAGAGTTCCCTCCTAAGCCTAAACAGGAAACTCAGAAATTTTGCAAAGTCTTCTAAAGCAAATTGCAAAACTAAATCACATCCATAGCCAGGGATAATCATAAGAAATTCTTTAACTATGTCTGAAGTCTAAAAGGAAATGCCCAGCTATGTGCTGAACTGGCTGAAGATGGGATCATTCATACTACACCGGAAGATATCGCCAACCTGCTAGCTTACAGATTCAGAGCAGACTTCACCCACCTACCCCACCTACACTATCCCAAAGCATACCTGACACCAATCCTCTGCCTAGTATCTCTAAAGAACAGGTCATCTCTGTGCTCAACAAGGTCTAAGGCACGGCCTAAATAGGAGCAAAAAATATCCCAGGTTGTTTACTAAATAATCTAAAACAGGAACTAGTGGATCCACTTGGTGTTCTCTTTAATCATAGCATGAAAACTGCCTATGTGCCTGCAGAATGGAGAACAGCAACAGTAATCCTCCTACACAAAGGTGGGCATAAACTGACCCTGGGAAGTACAGACCAATAAGTCTAACCAGCCTCATCTGCAAGGCTATGGAAAGATTTGTCATGGATCTTATCAATAAGGACATAGGTGACCTCCAAACACTGGACCTAAACCAGTCTGGCTTTGTTAAGGGTCGGTCATGCGTATTAAACCTGATAGACTTCCTTGAGAATGTCACCAAAGCCATGGACGAAGATAAGACAGTGCACACTGCCTATCTCGACCTTGCCAAGGCTTTTGACACAATTTTCCACTCTGGCATCATTGAAAAACTTTCCAAGATATGGATTAACCCTTTCCTTACTAGATGGGTAGCCAACTCACTCAACGACAGAACACTATTTCAAAATTGGTGACTCCACTTCCACCAGTAGACCCATCACCAGTGGAGTACCATAGTGTTCTGTTCTAAGCCTCTTACTGTTTGGCATATATTTCTCAGAAGTCCAGGCCAAAGTAGACACCCTTTGGCTCACCAAGTTCACTGATGATTGTAAACTGGGAGCAGTCATTGAGTCCCCCAGTGATATCAGCATATTACAAGAGGGGTTAACACAAACAAATGATTGATACCAAAGCCATGGCCTAAAGCTAAACACAAAAATGTGTTATTATTTTCTTTGGCAAAATGTAATTCCCTACAAATTACAATATTGATAGCACACCCACTGAGTTCCAACCCAGCAGTGTGAGGCTTGGGAACACATGCTGATAGCAATGTGAACTTTGACCTCCAGGTTTCCACAGTGGTAATGAAAGCCTTCTATGTGGTGCACCTCATCAGACCACCAATAGAGTATAATGCACCCTTTTGCATGTACATCACCAGACACCTGCAGCAGCTGGAGAGATTTCAGAGGTTTCTCAATAAGAAAATACAGGAACTCCAAACCATGACCTATATGGACAGGCTGAAAGTCCTGTCACTTTACTCTATATCTTATAGGCTGCTGAGAGGTGACTTGTGGCTGGCCTATAGGGCAATCTCCAATCCTGCCCTAATGGAAATGCTGCACGTCAAATGGCTTAAGAGTCACTCACTCTAGAGAGCTCAGTCTAGCGTGTGATATTAACAGATCATGCTGGAGAAACAGATATTTCTCCCAAAGACTGAGGCATCTCTGGAATAGACTCCCTATTCACATAAAACAGAGCTTCTCACTGACCCTATTCAAATGCAACTTAGATAATTGGATGGGAGACTGCAAATTTACCTCTGGAGTGGCACCCTTGTCCCTCATGGACTGGGGTAGCCAGTGTTGATCATAGACCTGCTTTCTTCATAAATTCTTTAATTAGCAAATTAGCAAGACAAAAACTAAATTTAGGAAGAGAATCTACAAGCATCCATATGATATATCCAAGGGTGACAAGAACAATGCTTTGGCAAAACACATAAAAGATTTTACTACACCCAGATTTAAATACATAGCTATCGACAAGGTAGATCTATGACAAAGGGGTGCGCCATTGGATTTATATCTCAAATATAAAAAGCTGAAGTGGCAATTGATGTGCAACACCACTGCCACCCCAGGCCTGAACAAAACTGTGCCCAGCAGTTGTGTGCTAAAATTAAAAGCTGAGTTAGCTTTATAAATGTTTTAAAAGGTTATTTATATATTTTTTTAGGTTTTAACTATCTGTATTTATTTGTGTTTTAATATTGTAACAGATAAGATACAACTAATTGGTTAGGGTATGGTGTTTTTTATATATATATTTTGATATATATTTTTTGATACCTTAAGTTTTTAAGAGGTAATTAGTGGTCAATTGAAAATATCATGTGACTTTTTGGTGTTATTTAGTGTATGGAATTTTATAATTTGTTGTTCTAATGAATTCAGTATAGCACTGACGAAAGCATTTAACCAATAAAGTGGCTACTGGTGGTGTGTACCGTTCTTTTTTTGTTTTAATTTCATAAATTCTTTCTGCAAATTACCCAAAGAAGAACAAATGGTGATACTTGTGATTAATATGGCTAGGTTTGTAAAGACTCTAGAGCCAATAGCCTGGTAACCTCCTATGAACCTATGCGTCAGGCCTTTATTTGGATAGCTATCGACTACATTTGTTACTGTGCAGTGCTATTTAGCTGCACAAAGTTGACACAGAAGGGCAGTGCATTTCAATGAATCCATGCTTTTATTTCCTTTTCTTAAACAGGTTTTTCTCAAATAAACACAAAGTATCTAGTAAATGATTTGCATATTCAAATGCTGCTAATAAATATAAAATAGTATACTTTATCCTCAATAACTTACAAAGCAAGCAGTTAGGTATGCCTGACTGCGAGCAGTATTTTCAGTTATTCCAAAAAAAAAAAAATGCAGTTCAGCTTTCCAGAACCCATCTTCATTGGATTACAGGCAATGAAACTTGTGCTGCACAGTTTAAGCTGAATGTTATTACTGTGTCTTATGGTCTTGTGGTTTGAACCTTCAATATCTGTTATGGATAGGGAATCCCCTTATCTTCACATGATTAAATAATATCTTAATCCTTTATCTTTATCTGATTTTAGATCTGTTTGCTTCTGCTTCCAGTTGCTTATGACCCTCAGGCATGCTGTAGCATTTAAACCATCTGTTTTATATAAGCGCTGCACACCTTAGCATCAGCAAGGGTTATCACAGGGGTGATAAACTCTCCCAGACAAAACTATATCAATGACCTTAATTTCAAACTAAATGTAATTTACTGCCATTTAATTATATCAATGAGAACATATATGAACATGTCTCAGAATCGTTTATCACAAAACAGGCTACAAAAGCAGCTGTTAGCATAATTATTTTTTCCTTTTTTGTGATTAATAGGGCTATGACTTTCCATGATTGTACATTATGAAATAATAAGTGTTACATGCACTAATGTTAAAAGATTTAAAAAAAAAATCTCATCCAAACGATGCAAGAAGCTACTGTACTATAAATGAACCATATTGATATCTCAAATGGTGGTAGGATGCACATTTTCCCAAAATACATGTTTGTGAATTGACTGTCCTGAACACTGCACTGAAACTGCCAGTTAAATGTATACCATCTTCCCCAAGTTGCAATGGTAACTTCAGAGTTTTAATACATACTCAGGAATGTTAAAGCAGCTGCCCCCTTACTAAACCCACTAGCATTTTATGTATGTGTGAATGTATTTATTTAGTTAGTTATTTATGCATGTATATTTGTAAAATATAAAATTTTCACTGAAGAATAAAGTCCACTTTGGGGACAGTAATATTAAGCCTGTGGTATTACTTCACTGCCAAAGACTTTAAAATCAATAAGATCAAAGTTGTATACAGCTTCTTCCAGAAAACAAACTTGAAGAAAAGGAAATTCAAGGCCAGTGTTTTGGAAAAAGGTGAAGTATGATTCCAATCTATCCAAACAAGGAAAAAGATAAATTCTTGATTTCTGTGGGGAAAAGGAATGTTTGACTTCTTCACTAAATAGCAATTTTGAAAGTGAATATAATGAATAGCATGAGGCACTGGCAGTTTGGTGGTGGGATTTCCTCTTCACCCCCCCCCAAAAAAACACTAATTATGTACAGATGTTCCTTCACTATATTCTCACAGTTCTCTATTGCATTCATTGTAAATTCCAAGCATTTTCAATGCAGCATCCAAGACCTTAGCACTTGTTGAAGGTGATAATTGTCTTAAAGCCACTTCCTTCCACTCCCCCCCCCCCCACCACTAGTAGCATTATATATATCAGTCAGATGGAACAAAATGATGCACATGCTAAACCTGCCTAGGCCATGCATTCCCTTTTAGTTTTTGACTTATAACTTGGACAACAGTCAAGCAAAAGCTTCTACAGTTCACTTTTGACCTCAAACATAGTTGTATTTCGGTACCGGTGATCCTTGCAGTCACTGGGGGCAAGTTACCTTATTAGGATATTTTCTTACACATTTATCAAACCACCAAAAGCTACTAATGCAGTCTTGTGTCCATAATAAACCGGATGGGTAATAACTCATAGTGTGAAGAATACTAAGGCTTAGTACCACTTCTCCTTTAAATTCCAACAATATCTACAGTTGAAGTAAGTGTTTTGTCAGGTAGCAAGCTTCATAATTTCATTAAATGTTTTACCACTGACTTAACTTTGTTAAATGCTGCTAGTGGCCTTTACCCCCATTAAAACTAACATTGTAGCCAGCTTTTTTATCTGTGCACACACACAATAATGCTGGCCACATAAATAACTCTTCTGGGTAGCAGTAAAAACATGAAGTTAACAAGTAATTATCTTTCAAAAATAAGTTATCAAATACATCAAATAGCATTCAGACCTTTTGAGCTTCCAGGGCTCTAGTAGCCCCACACCCCATAATATATAAATGGATTTTGACATATACATACTGGTTGTCTATAAGCAAAAAGTTGGAATATATTACTGTGATCATTATTTTTTTCACTTTCCTCACAATCACATATCAGGCATGTATACATATGGGCTTCCTTAGTGGGAGTAGGGGTAGGTGTGAGGAGGCATGCCATATGTATGCATGACAACAGTCCCTTGAAATACATGTCTGTGGCCATTAGGGAGGGCAGTACTCCCAGATAGGATTTATCTATCCTCTCAAACTTTTGTCTTGTTTGTTCATTTTGAGCTACTATTTTATCAATTTTAAATATTAAGTCTTGGGCACAACTCTTTTCTTTATAGAAAGAAAGAAAATAAGACAAACTGTTTTCTTACCCATGATTTTTGTTTATTATACCACTGGATCAAAAGGTTGGAAAATGCTTTAAAATGCAATTCACATAAAACACTTTGGCTTCTGGGGGCCTCCAGTTTAATTAGCTTATTTTCTACACAGTTATCACTGTGCTGTTTTTGGCCAGGTAAGATATGTTGAAAGGATGCAAGAAAAAGTAAAGTTGAACAGTAACAATGAATTTCTTTTCTTAATCATAATTTTTCTTGAAGCCACATGGGAAGAAAAGGCTGTAAAACAATAACTACAAGAAAAAAATTAAACAGCACTTTAGAGCATTTAAAAAGCCATGGCTTCTTAAAAAAACAGCTAAAAAATAAGGTGAAATGTTAGCAAAAGACAGAAAAAAGTGGGCAGCCTAGTATGGAAGGAAATGGATGTGGAATCAATGGAGGATGTGTGTGGGGGTGAAACAGTAAGCTTTAGGGGTACCGTGGTGCCTTTTGTCTAGGGATCCATTTCATCTATGATCTGCCCCGTGTATATGGTTATTGTCAGTCAGTTAAAATGTCCCTCAGTAAGATGTGCTAACGTACTGTAGTACACAAGCCTGTCATAATTTAAGAGCATTGTAGCTACAGTTCAGTCTTTGCATACAACATCTAAAACTCTGGAGCGTGAACTAAAAGGCTGCTCAAGACAGGTGACAGAGACTGGGTGATACTTAGACTGAAAGAATTGGGGGCACTCAACTTGTCATTTGCTGGGAGCCCCCAAAATGCTAACATTGGTAATGACCTCAAATACTGACAGTACATCATGGAACTGGTGATCATTGCATGACGTGACTCACATGTTTTCTAAAAAACTTAGCATAGCACCTTCATAGCACTGTAAAAAATATATTCCATATTTCTGGCGTGCAAATACAAGCATGCACATGCACATGCACACACACACACACACACACACACACACACACACACACACACACACACACACGCGCGCGCACACACACACACACACACACACACACACCAGAGTGTGTGCAGGTGTTTGTGTGTGTGTGTGTGTGTGTGTGTGTGTGTGTGTGTGTTTGTGCGCGTGCATGCTTGCATATGTGTGTCTGCTTGTCTGTCTGTGTATGTGTACATATCTTTCAAATTCTCAGCTCTCAAAATAATAGCAGGAGACCAACAAAAATCACAACAGATGGTCCAAAATCACAGCACTTAAAATGTAACTGTGCAAATTAGTACCCTAGGAAGATGGGTATAAAGCATAAATATTTGCTTCCCTGGTGGGCAAGGCCTGTAAAATTAGAACCATTGTTATTGTTCTAACAGATAGCCATCTACATAGCATTAGCAGAAATATATCTTCATGTATGCAACTTTCTATGCAGTACAAAATAGTCAGGGAAGAAGAAAAACTTGAATGCATATATCATGGTGTGAATGGGAGGAGAAATGGGGTAGGGGGTATCTTGAAGGAACAGTATGCCAAGAGTGTTTTGGAGGTGAAAAGAGTGTTGGATAGAGTGATGTTTATGAAGCTGGAAATTGATGGTGTAATGATAAATGCGGTTAGTGCATATGCTCCACAACTTGGGTGTGCGATGGATAAGAAAGAAAAAATTTTGGTGTGTGTTGGATGAAGTGGTGGTGAGTGTACCCATGGGTGAGAGACTAGTGATTGGAGTGGATTACAATGGGCATGTTGGTGAAGGGAACAGAGGGGATGAGGAAGTGATGGGCAGGTATGGTGTTAAGGAGAGGAATGCAGAAGGTCAGATGGTAGTGGATTTTGCAAAAAGGATGGACATGGCTGTGGTGAATACATATTTTAAGAAGATGGAGGAGCATAGGGTGATGTACAAGAGTGGAGGAAGATGGACGTAGGTGGATTATATCCTATGCAGGAGGGCCAGTCTGAAGGAGATTGGAGACTGTAAATTGATGACAGGGGAAAGTGTAGTTAGGCAGCATAGAATGGTGGTCTGTAGTATGATGTTGGTGATCAAGAAGAGGAGGACAAGTGTGAGAGCAGTGCCAAGGATCAAATGGTGGAAGTTGAAAAAGGGTGATTGTGAGCTGGAGTTCAGGGAAGAGTTAAAACAGGCACTGGGGGGCAGTGAAGAGTTACCAAATAGCTGGGTAACTACAGCAGAGATGGTAAGGGAGACAGATAGAATGGTGCTTGGTGTGACATCTGGACAGAGGAAGGAGGACAAGGAGACCTGGTGGTAGAATGAGGAAGTACAGGAGAGTATACAAAGGAAGAGGCTGTCGAAGAAGAAGTGGGATTGTCAGAGAGATGAAGAAAGTAGACAGGAGTATAAGGAGATGATGAGCATGGCAAAGACAGAGGTGGCGAAGGCTAAGGATAAGGCATATTGAGAGTTGTATGAAAGGTTGAACACTAAAGAGGGAGAAAAGGACCTGTACCGATTGGCTAGACAGAGGGACCGAGCTGGGAAAGATTTGCAGCAGGTAACGGTGATAAAGGATAGTGAGGGAAACGTACCCACTAGTGAGGAGTGTGTGTTGAGCAGATGGAAAGAGTACTTTGAGGGGTTGATGAATGAAGAGAATGAGAGAGAGAGAGAAGGTTGGATGATGTGGGGATAGTGAATCAGGAAGTGAAGCAAATTAGCAAGGAGGAAGTATGGACAGCTATGAAGAGGATGAAGAATGGAAAGGCTGTTGGTCCAGATGACATACCAGTTGAAGCATGGAGGTGCTTAGGAGAAATAGCAGTGGAGTTCTTAACCAGATTGTTTAATGAAATCTTGGAAAGTCAGAGGATGCCTGAGGAGTGGAGAAAAAGTGTTTTGGTACCTATTTTTAAGAATAAGGGTGATGTGCCAAGTTGTAGTAATTACAGAGGGATAAAACTAATCAGTCACAGCTTGAAGTTATGGGAAAGAGTAGTGGAAGCTAGGTTAAGAAGGGAGGTGATGATTAGCAATCAGCAGTATGGTTTCATGCCGGGAAAGAGCACTACAGGTGCGATGCTTGCTCTGAGACTGTCGATGGAGAAATATAGGGAAGATCAGAAGGAGTTCTATTGTGTCTTTGTGGCTTGGAGAAAGCATATGATAGGGTGCCTAGAGAGGAGTTGTGGTATTGTATGAGGAAGTCAGGAGTGGCAGAGAAGTATGTAAGAATGATACAGGATATGTACGAGGGTAGTGTGACAGTGGTGAAGTCTGCAGTGGGAGTGACAGATCCGTTTAAGGTGGAGGTGGCATTACATCAAGGATCAGCTCTGATCCCTTTCTTATTTGCAGTGGTGATGGACAGGTTGACAGACAGGATCAGACAGGAGGCCCCATGGACTATGATGTTTGCAGATGACATTGTGATCTGTAGTGAGAGTAGGGATCAGGTTGAGGAGACCCTGGAGAGATGGAGATATGCTCTAGAGAGGAGAGGAATGAAGGTCAGAAGGACTAAGACAGAATATGTGTGTTTGAATGAGAGGGAGGATAGAGAAATGGTAAGGATGTAGGGAGTAGAGTTGGTGAAGGTGGATGAGTTTAAGTACTTGGGATCAACAGTTCAGAGTAATGGTGAGTGTGGAAGAGAGGTGAAGAAGAGAGTACAGGCAGGGTGGAATGGGTGGAGAAGAGTGTCAGGAGTGATTTGTGACGGACGGTACCAGTAAGAATGAAAGGGAAGGTCTACAAAAGGGTAGTGAGACCAGCTATGTTGTATGGGTTGGAGATGGTGGCATTGACAAAAAGACAGGAGTCAGAGCTGGAAGTGGCAGAGTTTAAAGATGTTAAGATTTGCACTGGGTGTGACAAGGATGGACAGGATTAGGAATCAGTATATTAGAGGGTCAGCTCAGGTTGGACGGTTTGGAGACAAAGTCAGAGAGGCGAGATTGCGTTGGTTTGGACATGTGATGAGGAGGGATGATAGGTATATAGGGAAAAAGATGCTAAGGATGGTGCTGCCAGGTAAGAGCAAAAGAGGAAGGCCAAAGATAAGGTTTATGGACATAGTGAGAGAGGACATGCAGGCGGTTGGTGTGACTGAGCAATATGCAGATGACAGGGAGAAATGGAAACAGATGATCCACTGTGGTGACCCCTAATGGGAACAGCCAAAAGAGAAGAAGATATACAAAGATGCAAATATGCAGATCATGCAGCCTTCTAAATGCCAACTGTTTCTGTCATATGCTTGAAGTATGCACAGGACATGGTAGGGTTTAATTACAAAATTTCAGTACCCTGCCAGAAGAATGATACTCACAGTGAACTTGACTCTCACACCAAAGGCAAAAAATGAGCTGTAGGGCTCTTGCCTGGGGCTGTGAATACACGGGACTATAGAGCAAGAATTAGGGCAGAGGATAATTGACAGAAGTGATCAGCCATTAAAAAAATAACAGTATAATTCAAAATGTACTGGGACATGCATATGGACTAAGATAACCTAGCTTTTATAAATGTTATAAGTAATTCAAAATGTACTGGAACATGCTTATGGACTAAGATAACCTAGCTTTTGTAAAGATTATAAGTGATACACACTATGAAAGAAAAGTTAACAAATAGATTCAGTGGCATAAATTACCTGCATTGGGGTGCCTCAGCTTTTGCTTTTACTGACATCCTAATAAGTTACCTTTTTGTTTTTTTTCTGTGCAATTTTATCAACAATTTAACAAAAGCAACCAATCACTGTACCATACTGGTTGAATTAAGGCTTGCATTTAACTTGTCTTTCTGTAATGTATTGCTAGAATACAAGCACTGACTGCCATTCTATAGCCTTACCTCCTTGTCCAGAGATTGAGCACTTAGTCTTTTCCATCTCGGCCATCCCTACCCTCTGACAATCTATGCTTGCTTTTTTACTCACACCAGAAGCTTTGGAAACAGATTCCTTGGCTCTATGCTGCTGAACCATCAATGGACACATTATCAAGACCATAGCTCAGAAAGGACAGGGTGCTGCAGATATGAAATATTACAAATGAGATTTAGACAAGAAGAAATGAACAATAGATATGAGTGTTGATTAGTTCTTGGCTGGAATGCTTTCTATGTGTGGTCTGCATGTCCTCACTGTATTTGTGTTGGTTTAAATTGGATGTACAAAGTTTCCTTCTGCATCCCAAAGATATTCTTATAGAGAAAAACATTTTAATTCGAAATAAAACAAATGCACATTTTACTCATTTTGATAGTCATGGTTACGGGTGGCCACGGTGATGCAGCAGTTAGCGTTGTTGTCTCACAGCAAGAGGTTCTCCGGTTCGATTCTCGGCTGGGGTGCCTTCTGTGCGGAGTCTGCATGTCCTCCCTGGGGTCGCGTGGGTTTCCTCCAGGTGCTCCGGTTTCATCCCAAAAACGTGCAGTAGGTCGACTGGACACTCTAAATTGGCCCCAGCTGTGAGTGTGTGCATGTGTGTACCTTCTGTGGAAGGTTGGGCGCTGGGCTGGCAACTCGACACTGTAAACCTCCACTGCCAATCATGAGCGGACAGATGATCCACTGTGGCGACCCCTAACCGGGAAAAAGCCGAAAGAAGAAGATAGTCATGGTTACCCTTAGCTTTACTGTTATTGCCATTTCTGTTATTATTGTTGATGCCTTTATGTTGCTTGCATTGTGCCATTGTTACTGTATATCAATTGCCTTTATTAATTCTGCCTTGAAATATTGCTATGTATTCATTTTGCTAACCTCCTAATATCATGAGACAGTACAAAACAAAATCATTGAAAAGCAGAGTTCATGAAACCATGCCATTTGAAGAATTTGCTTTCCTAGCTTCTCGGCAAAAGGCATGCAAAAGTTTGTTTTCCTAGATGAGGTGCTTCTGCACTGTATCCTATGTTCAGCAAAAACAATGCAATCTAAGAATTGTCTCCTTGCAGAAGAAAACAAGCTCCCATCTTCTGGACATTTGGTTAACTTCTTTCTGTCTTCAGTTTGCCAAAAAAATACAGACATACAGGTACAATTACCAAGAAAAGACTGGACACTTAAAAAGTAACTACTATCCTACTCTGGATACTGAAGTGCCAAGAAATCAGAAGGAGTAAAAAAAAAATTCATCTCTCAGGCCATATTTTAGACAAAGAAATAATGATCTATCAAAAGAAAAACAAACTGGTCCGAAGCTAGAAGGATAAATAGAATCATATATCCACAGCTTGACTCACTCCATAGACACAGAGTGAAGGAACTATAAAGTTTTCTCTGTTGTTGGATGAAGTGTATATAACAGAGGAACTGATTCAGATGTAGCATTTTCAAATATTCATAAATATTTATTTTTCCAGTCATACCTTGACTTCTGCTGTGCTAACACATATTCGCAGATTCTGACAGAGCTTTGCAGAAGGACTGCTATACTGCTAACCAATCTGAAAAAGGACTCAAAGACTAAAATATTACATCTTAATATTTTAAGGCTGGCGAACCCACAAAGGCAATTCCATTCACAAGAAAGGAAATGTGAAATTTTGCCAGTAAGATATTTAACCAATTCTGAGTGCAACTAAATTGGACTTTTTCATATAGAAGAGCCAATGTGAATGTGCAAAAGATTATTCTTAGTTTGTGTGGATTTTCCAGAGAGAGGGAGGGCATACAGAACTTTAGGACTATTTCCCAGTGCTCCTAAAGAACCTTGAATAATAACTGGTGTCAAAATCATGGTTTAAAACTAAATGGCAGCAAATGCATTATTGTATTCTTTGGAAATTCATTTGCCCCAGGGAATAACCACATTGACAGTATGCCCCTAACAGTTGACCCAATTGTTCAGGATTTGGGAACGTATAGGTTCATAGGTTCATAGGTACTTTCTAGGTTAATGACTACTAGGGCCTTTTTAAGACTAGCCATGCATCCCAAATCTCTCACAAGTTCATGTATATCCTTGAAAAGTGCAAGCAGGGGTTTGGGTGATAAAATATTTACAAGCTTATAAGCGGGGACCTTGGAAATGAACCATTTACAGGCTGCCTGTTTCCATAGAGACATTGGTGTCAACGCAGGGATGAATTTCTTGTTCCCCATCCAGTTGTCCAAGTTACATTTGAATTGGATTAGGGAGGAATTCTTCTTCACATGGATGGATAGCCTGTTCCAGAGAAGGGGTAGTCTCTGGGATGCATGTCTGTCTCTCCATTAGGTTCTATTTATACCAGAGATTCATTCATGTTGAAGCAAGACATGCTAGTCCATTAACTTAAGGGAATAGGATTACCTTTGGCTTTCTCCCTGATTCGTGATTCTTTGACAAAGCAGCCAGCTGAATCATCTCAAAACTTCACAGGGCAGGATATGATCTCTCTTCTCCTACAGATTTGCTTAAGCCTGTTGTATCACACTACAGATTTTCTCTCCCTCTTTTTGTCTTTTCTACTAATAATCTCTTCACTGTGTTACCAGTAGTCAACAGTAAAAAAAGAAGCAACTCACAAACCATGATGAAAAAAAGCTGAAACTCAGTAAGTGTGTACGTGTGTTTGTTTGTCCATTTGAGAGAGAGAGCATGTTCATGCACCTTGTCTTTTTTTCTCTTTCCCCATTTCACACAGATAAATTCCTCTATATTACATTATATATGCTTGTATATCAAATTTAAATAAACCAGTATAAGCTGCTCTCTACAGGACCACTATGGCCACTGCAGATAGATAGATAGATATATAGAGAACCAAAATATAGACACACAAACTCCAAAGTCCACAAAAAGAAGGATTTCAAAGGACTCGATCCACACCATAAAGTTTATTTATTGCTTTCATCCCAAAAAATAAAGACTTTAGAATAATCAATACCACATCACAAATGTCTTAAATACATTGTCTTAATTACCAACTGATTACTTCATTAAAAAAACTCTTTCTTAAAGTGATACAGTACTACACATATAGGAAAAAAACACATCCACACTTTAAAACTAATAAACTATGGGCATACTATCCAGCTTCTCATTATTAAAACACAATATTAAAATTAAGTTGTGAATATTTGTTTATAATACAAAATTAGCTTTTAATCTAAGTATTGAACTAATAGATAACGCCACGGTGGTACAGCGGTAGCATTGTTGCCTCACAGCAAGAGGTTCTCCTGTTCGATTCACGGCTGGAGTGCCTTCTGTGTGCAGTCTGCATGTCCTCCACGCGGTTGAGTGGCCTCCGAAAGACATGCGTGAATGGGTGTGCTTTCGCTGAAGGTTGGGTGTTGGGCTGGCAACTCGGCACCATAAAAAAAAAATCTACTGCCAATCATTAGCAGACCGGAGTTCCGCTGTGGTGACCACTAACCAGGAAAAGCCGGAAAGACAAACATTGAACTAATAGATAAAGTTTAATTTAGCCCCAGATATGCAATAGCATGATTCCGAAGCTGCCACTTAAGTCCCTTAGCTTCTAAATAGTCATCGGCCAGGCCACCTCTCTATCCTACTTCCACTTGATCTATTATTACAAAATTAAAAAAATAAAAATTTAAAAAAATGACCATCATGTTTTATAATGTGCCCTACCAATGCATTTTTAAGATCTTTTTTGGATATAGCATAGTAATGCTGATAGACTCTAGTTCTAAGGGAGTTCTTAGTTCCCCTATATAGAAACATGGGCATTTTTGGCATAAGGTCAAATATACTACCCCCTTGTTGTTACAATTGAACCTTTTGTGAAACTTTAATTTCCCACAGTTTGGCAGATCAACCTCAGCAAGTTCTAACATATACTTGCACTGTGTGCAATGACCACATTTGCTCATCTTCCCCTTTTGTATGGGAAACTTTACTCTTTCCAACATATTTTTGAAACTAACATCCTTTTTTGTATATAATATGTAGGTTCACCCCCACTATGTTGTAATATTCAGGGTCTATCCCAAATACATTCCAGTTTTTCATAATAATGTTACTGATGTCAGCAAAATGTCTATTATACGTCAAGACCATCGCATTCTTATATTCAGCCATGTTCTTATTGCACATTATAAAACACAATGGTCATGTTTTTAATTTTGTAATAATAGATCAAGTGGGAGTAGGACAGAGAGGTGGCCCGGTTGATGACTATTTAGAGGTTAAGGAACTTTAGTGGCAGCTTCAGAATCAGCTATTGCATATCTGGGGCTACATGAAACTTTATCTATTAGTTCAGTACTTAGATTAAAAGCTAATTTTGTATTATGAACAAATATTCACAACTTAATTTTAATATTGTGTTTTAATAATGAAAAGCTGGACAGTATGTCCATAGTTTATTAGTTTTAAAGTGTGGATGTGTTTTTTTCCTATATGTGTAGTACCGTATCACTTTAAGAAAGAGGTTTTTTTAATGAGGTAATCAATTGGTAATTAAGACAAATGTATTTAAGACATTTGCAATGTGGCATTGATTATTCTGAAGAAGTCTATTTTTGGGGCAAAAGCACTAAATAAGCTTTATAGTGTGGGTCGAGTCCTTTGGAGTTCTATTTGTGGATTTTAGATAGAAAGAGAGATAGAGAGAGACAGATAGATAGATGATTGCTACTGAAAAGGTAAAATACTCATCAGGCAGAAAAGATTTTGTGGGTGTAGAAAAGAGAGAATGCACAAATGATTGAATATGGCTGAATTAAAGTTTTATATAATGTAGGTAAGAATGAATGTGCAGGGAAATTAATATTTGACTAAAAAGGTGGCAGTTCTGCAGATGTATATGATCACATTACAACAGTCAGTGTGTATATGTGAATTTTCTTGGCTTAGTGTTGGAGCAAGGATTAGGTAACAGGGTAGATTTAGTGGGTTATTTACATGGCTTAAGTTTAAAAATGTAACACTGTGGTGAGTTTCAGTGCTATTTATTGTGCTGTGCTGTGTGAGTTGGCAGAGAGCTTTTCAGTAATGTTTCCCCATTTCTTCTCTGTGGTGCAACTGTGAGATGGGTAAACATAATTTAGGTATGTGGGGGACAGAGAAGACAGACAGGGATATTAGGTGCTCTGGGTAACATAGGGGGATTAAAGCACAAGCTATTTGTGGTAAGGAACCACCGAGGTTCCTCAGGTTGGGTTAGGTGCTTGGACACATGCAGGCAGAAGGGCATTTTGTATTTTACTAAGAGTCTGCTAAGACATGAGTAAATGTGAATAATGGCATCTTTGGGCTGAGAAGACAAGTTTTTTAGTATTTCATTAGATGAGATAAAAGGTTTCCTCAGAACAGGAAATACATGGTGTTCAAAGAAGAGTTTTTTATCCACAAAGGTGTCCACCTCTCTAATGGCAGTGTGTTTTACGAAACATAACTTTAATGGTGTAGAGGTAGGAGAGTTAACTTTCCCCAAACTATATGAAGGTACAATTTTTGGTGTTCAGCTTTTGACCATGATTCTGTTCCAAAACTCCTTCATCTTCCTCTCTTAAAACCTTGTTGCCTCATGGTTTTGGCATCTTTTCAGGCTTGTTGGCTGTTGGTGAAGCACCCACCAAGAGGAGAAAATGCTGAGAGAAGAAAGGAGCCACTTTTGAGACTTTAAGTATTTTTCCTCTGTTTATTTGCTAAGTTTTTCTGCATAGCCGCCTATTTTGAGCATTTTCTGGCTTGTTAAATTTGATTTCTGTATTAGTAACTGTATTTAGAGCACAACCTAGAGCTGTTTACTGAATTTTCTGTTTGCACTTATTTTTAAAATCGTTTTTTTCTCAAAACTTGCATTTTATCTGTCTTTGGCCTAGCACTCTTGTGTGGGGTCATTTACTGCACTGTTATAACTTGCTGATACTTGTTAACCTCTGCTATCTCTGAACAAACAACAAAAAAAAAAAATCTTGCTTTTTTCCCACTTTTCTGAGATTTAAAAAAGTTCAGTTGCAGGCTTGCTGTTCTTGAACTGTTTGTAAGTTTCTGTGAGGCCATTTTTTGCTTGGGCTAAAGGAAAGTCTCTCTGTTGATCAGTGGCAGTGAAAAACATTGAGCAGCCTGCCTGCCCCTGTGGGAGTGGTTACTGACTTGAAACTGTAGTTTTATTGGCCATTCTGGGTCAATTCCAAAACTCCTTCATCTTCCTCTCTTAACACCTTGTTGCCTCATGGTTTTGGCATCTTTTCAGGCTTGTTGGCTGTTGGTGAAGCACCCACCAAGAGGAGAAAACGCTGAGAGAAGAAAGGAGCCACTTTTGAGACTTTAAGTATTTTTCCTCTGTTTATTTGCTAAGTTTTTCTGCATAGCCGCCTATTTTGAGCATTTTCTGGCTTGTTAAATTTAATTTCTGTATTAGTAACTGTATTTAGAGCACAACCTAGAGCTGTTTACTGAATTTCCTGTTTGCACTTATTTTAAAATCGCCTTTTACTCAAAACTTGCATTTTATCTGTCTTTGGCCTAGCACTCTTGTGTGGGGTCATTTACTGCACTGTTATAACTTGCTGATACTTGTTAACCTCTGCTATCTCTGAAAAAAACAAAAAAATCTTGCTTTTTCCCCACTTTTCTGAGATTTAAAAAAGTTCAGTTACAGGCTTGCTGTTCTTGAACTGTTTGTAAGTTTCTGTGAGGCCATTTTTGCTTGGGCTAAAGGAAAGTCTCTCTGTTGATCAGTGGCAGTGAAAAACATTGAGCAGCCTGCCTGCCCCTGTGGGAGTGGTTACTGACTTGAAACTGTAGTTTTATTGGCCATTCTGGGTCAATTCCAAAACTCCTTCATCTTCCTCTCTTAAAACCTTGTTGCCTCGTGGTTTTGGCGTCTTTTCAGGCTTGTTGGCTGTTGGTGAAGCACCCACCAAGAGGAGAAAACACTGAGAGAAGAAAGGAGCCACTTTTGAGACTTTAAGTATTTTTCCTCTGTTTATTTGCTAAGTTTTTCTGCATAGCCGCCTATTTTGAGCATTTTCTGGCTTGTTAAATTTGATTTCTGTATTAGTAACTGTATTTAGAGCACAACCTAGAGCTGTTTACTGAATTTCCTGTTTGCACTTATTTTTAAAATCGTTTGTCTCAAAACTTGCATTTTATCTGTCTTTGGCCTAGCACTCTTGTGTGGGGTCATTTACTGTACTGTTATAACTTGCTGATACTTGTTAACCTCTGCTATCTCTGAAAAAACAAAAAAACAAAAAAAAAATCTTGCTTTTTTCACACTTTTCTGAGATTTAAAAAAGTTCAGTTACAGGCTTGCTGTTCTTGAACTGTTTGTAAGTTTCTGTGAGGCCATTTTTTGCTTGGGCTAAAGGAAAGTCTCTCTGTTGATCAGTGGCAGTGAAAAACATTGAGCAGCCTGCCTGCCCCTGTGGGAGTGGTTACTGACTTGAAATTGTAGTTTTATTGGCCATTCTGGGTCAATTCCAAAACTCCTTCATCTTCCTCTCTTAAAACCCTCTTTTGCGCGGTTTTGTGCATAGCGCAACAGCGGGCAGCGCCAAATTGGGTTTAAACTATTCCTGGCTCCACAAAGTCTGCTCTTCACTTTTTCCCTTAGAACTGCTCTATCTCTCAATTTAAACACCATATTCTCATTCTAAGGCCCTTCACTGGTCCAATTAAGTAATCCTACAAGTTAGCACTATTAAACCATAAGCACTACTTACTCTTATACTCTCTACGATTACTCTGTCCTCTATTGGTCCGTCTTAAATTCAGTTTCCCTATTACTCTAGCATGTCCAAAGGTCAGTCAATGGTTTCCTCTCCAGTCCAGCTGGTGAATCTGGGAATTTTGAGGCAATGTTACAACTGTCTCATGTACACGGACAACCCGCTCCTCCTCCAAACAGGTTCAAATATATGTGAGAGATGCAACTATTTAGCCAAACTGGAGGCTGAGCTCTCTCATCTCAAAACTGGTGTAACCAGTCAGGAGGAGAAGGTAAACTCACACAACACAATTCCAGTATCACATAGTCCCACCACATCAGCGAACCAAACACATAAATACATAAAAACATACTCGGAGGCTCTAAATACAAATCTACCTAAGCAACAGAGACCTCCAAAGCAGACATCCAAGCAAACGCTACCTCAAAACAAAACACACACAACACATAACCCACAAAGTCAGTGTGCCAAGCAGCCACAGCCCTTAAGGCTGAATAACACACCTGATACTCTTGTTATAGGTGACTCTATTGTCAGACACACTGACGTCCCGCTCACCAGGCTGAATAAAGAGAAGGTCACAGTGAGCTGCCTGTCGGGCGCTAGGATCCGCCACATAATGCAAGCACTCAGGTCACTCCAAAGCAAATACAAATATGACTCAGTCATTGTACATGCTGGTGTGAATGACCTGAGATGTACCTCCCTGGACTACATGAAAAGAGACATAGAGGAGCTCTCTGATCATGTAGCCCAGGCTGGTATGACCCTGACCTTGAGCAGCATCTCACCCTCACCTAGAATGATGCCACAGTACAAAGACAAAATGATCGATTTTAACAATTGGCTAAAATTTTGGTGTCATTCAAAGGGGATCCAGTGTCTGTCAGCCTGGGATGACATGCTCGACAAGCCACGCTGCTTCGCTAGGGATGGCTTGCACCTGTCACCACTGGGCTTTCGGATATTGGCAAAGGCTCTTGCCACCCCCATAGTGCCTTTTTTAGGCAAGGCTCAAAAGTCAAACCCACCCTCATAGACAGCACAAGGAACAAGAAACTAAGGGTAATGCTGCTAAACGCCAGAAGTCTTAACCTCAAGATGCACGCACTCGAAGCTCTCCTCAGTATGGAGAACATCGATATCTGTGCAGTGACAGAAACCTGGTTCAAGGCTCCAGAGAGCACCCCAGCACTACCAGGCTATACCTCATATCATGCTTTTCGGCCCCAAAACCCGGACCGAACCACAAAAGGAGGGGGGGTTTCCATATTTATCAAGGATATCCACACCTCCAGGTTAGTGGCATTGCACGAAGTATTGGAGACCATCCATGTGCAACTAACAGTGGGCAAGACTGCTTTTCAGTTTATAGCATCCTACAGACCACCCTCTCAAAGTCAGGAATCCCATTCGGCTTTCCTGAAAACATTGGAGAACATGAAGATCTCTCCGAACACCATTATATTGGGCGACTTTAACTACCCAAACATTGACTGGAAGCACTACTCAAGCCCCAGCACCTTAGCCCAAAGATTCCTGGAAATTATAAACTCAAATGCTATGGAACAACCAGTCACCACTCCCACAAGAGGGGACAACATACTAGACCTGATCATTACCAACATGGGGACTCTATGCTCCACACCAGAAGTATATCCCTCATTGGTAAGATCAGACCATAAATTAATTTCACTGGATGTCCACATCCCGACCCCACCCCCAGCCCAGAAAACCACAGTGAAAAACTTCTCAAAAGCAAACTTCTCACTTCTCAAAACCGAAGTGGAATCCTTCAAGGCCCCAGGACCAGTGGAAACTACAGCCCAAACTGCAGAATCCTATATAAATGCATTCTACGGACATCTCTAGGAATGCATGGATCATGCTATCCCAAACAAAACCAAGACCCAGTCATCCAAAGGCAGGCATCCAGTCTGGTGGACCCCTGCCATAAATAAACTGTACAACAGAAGGAGGAAGCTACTACATGATAGAGCAAAATCCCTAATAGGGAAGGCATCTCTGATCAGTACTAGCAAAAAATTACGATCCCTCATAAAATCCTCCAAGGCCAGCTTCGAGAGAAAAATTGCACAGGACACCAAAGACAATCATAAGGCTTTTATCAGTTATGTTAGAAACCTGGGATGCAACTCCCAGACTTGTTCTGAGTTGATTCTAAACGACAAAAGATACACTGAACCCACAGACATCGCCAATATCCTGGCAGACAGGTTCAGTGCAAACTCCCCCCCCCTCCCCCCCAAAAGAGCGAGTATCTATCCCGGCAGAGGGCTGCCTCCCAAACATCT
The DNA here is from genome assembly GCF_019279795.1 of Protopterus annectens. Lineage (NCBI taxonomy): Eukaryota > Metazoa > Chordata > Ceratodontiformes > Protopteridae > Protopterus > Protopterus annectens. The sequence goes on from NC_056751.1 coordinate 492,296,810, forward strand.
CAGATGCTCTGGTGAAGGCTGCCCTCTCCAAAGCAAAAAACACTGCTTCCATGGGACCAGATGGCGTCCCAGGTTGCGTCCTACATGAACTACAAGAGGAACTAATCCCTCAAATAAAACAGCTATACAATCTCAGCCTCACTACAGGATACGTGCCCACAGAATGGCGTACAGCAACAGTGGTCCCACTCCACAAAGGTGGAGCCTCTACGGACCCTGGAAACTATCGCCCCATAAGCCTGACTAGCTTAGTCTGCAAGGCTATGGAGAGGATCATCATGGAGCTCATAAACAAAGATATTGGGGACCTACAGACACTAGATCCTACCCAGTTCGGCTTTGTCAAGGGCAGATCCTGCCTTTTGAACCTGGTTGACTTCTTTGAAACAGTCACCAAAGCCATAGATGAAGGGAAGGTAGTCCACACAGCCTATCTGGACCTTGCAAAGGCATTTGACACAATACCCCACTCGGGCATCATAGATAAGCTATCCAGCTTAAATATAAACCCCTATGTCACAAGATGGGTTGCAAACTCTCTCAAAGACAGAACCCACAGAGTGAGAGTTGCTGGAGCCATGGCAGACACGAAACCGGTCACAAGTGGCGTCCCACAGGGTTCTGTCCTGGGACCACTCTTGTTCGGTATATAGTTTTCCGAGGTACAGGCAAACGTGGGAGGACTATGGCTCACCAAGTTCGCAGGCGACTGCAAACTGGGCGCCATAATCAACTCTCCAGCTGACACAAACATCCTTCAAAAAGGTCTCACAGAGACAGATAACTGGTGCCAGTGCCATTGTTTAAAGCTAAATGCCAAAAAATGTATAGTCATACCCTTTGGCAAAAACAATGTGCCCACAAATTACCACATAGGCGGAAACCCATTAAGTACAGAAAAAGTTATTAGGGACCTGGGGACCCAAGTTGATAGCAATCTCTCCTTTGAAAACCACATTGCCAAAGTGGTTAGAAAGACCTTCTACATAGCCCACCTCATCACGAAGGGTTTCACATCTAGATCAAGAGAGGTAATCATGCCCCTTTATTCATCCCTCATCAGGCCCATCATAGAATACAATGCCCTTTTTGGGATGTACCTTACCCGACACCTGCAGCAATTAGAAAGACCCTAAAAGTATCTCACCAAGAGGATCAAGGGTCTCAAACAGATGCCATATACTGCTCGGTTAAAAAAACTCCAGCTCTACTCAGTTGCATACTGCCTACTTCGAGGCGATCTATGCCTGACATACAAAGCTATGTCAAATCCAGAATTAATGGACATGCTCCACCTCAGTAAATCTAAATCCCTTAGAGCCACACGCTCGAGGGACTTGAACCTCAGCACAGAAATAAATAGAACTTGCTGGAGGGACAGGTTCATAACCCAGAGGCTCCCTTCACTCTGGAATAGAATTCCAGTTCATGTGAGGCAGAGCACCTCACTGAATCTTTTCAAGAAGAATCTCAATAAGTGGATGGGGGATCGTAGGTTTGTCCCAGGGATTACTCCCGTGTCACTATTAGACAGAGGCACAGTAAACTAAACCTTAAAAAGGGCACAGTATACTCAAATCAAGGGGTGGTGTAAGCCATACAGAATCGGGCTAGGCTTATAATTGCCCCAGGGCAGATAGCCTAGTATGAACCTATGAACCTATGATAGTAAATTTCTGCAGCGCATTGACATCTGATAACTTTAGTCATACAGATGGTATCCTTGGATAGATTTAGGAGCATGATGAAGCTTGTAATGCTATGTGTATGTTTTGTAATTTATATGCACAATTTTAAAAGGTACTTATCAATGATTAATGCAATAAATTAATGACAATATACTTAGGCTGCCTCTTAAACAGCTTGAATCAGGACCTATCAGTCCCATTAAGATTTCTAATTAACCACAGCCCTTGGACTGGCTGTGTACCAGTAGAAGGGAGGATAGCAACACTCACTCCTCTGCATAAAGGAGAACCATCAACTGATTCAGGAAATTACAGACCCATAAGTTTGACTAATCTTATATGTAAGGCCATGGAAAAGAATAATCATGGGTCTAATACATATTGTCATAAGAGACCTCCAAACACTGACTCCAACCCAATTCGGCTTTGTCGGGGCAGGTCATGACTAGTAAATCTGGTGGACTTCTTTGATTGCCATGGATGAAGTTAAAACAGCACATACTACCTACCTCAACCTGGCCAGGCATTTGACACAATTCCCTACTCAGGTGTTATAAATAAACTCACAAAACTGGGTATAAATCCCTACATCACCAGATGGATAGCCAGTTGGCTCACAGACAGGGCACGTGGTTAAAGTGAGTGAACCCAGATCCAGCAAGAGGCCAGTTACTAGTGTTGTGCAACAGGGCTCAGTGTTGGGACCACCTCCTGTTCAGAATATACTTTTCTGAAATCAAGGCTAATATGGAAGGCCTTTGGATGACAAAGTATGCCAAAGACTGCAAGCTGGGGACAATCACTGAATCCCCCAGTGATGTAGAGATAGAGCCTGAACTTCAACAGCCATGTGTCCACAGTGGTGAGGAAGTCCTTTTATGTAGCATAACTTATGAGTAAAGATATGGCATCAATATCCAAAGAATTTATAGTCTCACTGTACTCAGCCCTTATTAGATCAATAATTAAATACAATGCAACATTCAGTATGTATATGTCTAGGCACTTGCAACAACAAGAGTGACATTAGAGGTTCCTCACAAAGAAAATACAGACTGTAAACAACATGTCCTATGTGGACAGACTAAAATCCCTATCCCTTTACTCCTACCAACTATTAGGTGGTGTCGGGTGACCTTGGCTTGACCTAAAAGTCATTCATAAATTTAACTCCATGGAGCTACTGCATATCCACAAGATAAACAGTGCAAAGGTCAGTTGATCTAGGGATATAAACTTAGTCAGTGACGCAAACAAAACATGCTGGAAAGACAAATATGTGTCTCAGAGATTGTCTCTTCTTTGATACAGGCTTTCTATTCACATAAAGCAGAGCCTTTCCCTGGTGCTCTTCAAATGCAATCTAAGGATGGGAATTGAAAATTCACACTTGTGGTAGCACATCTCTTATGGACAGGGGCAGTCTGTAAAATACTCAAACCTGTGCTACCCTCTTGCCCCTAGGGGCCATATATTGGGTAACATCAGGTTATATTGGCTAGACTTTTAAGGACTCTTAAGCCATTAGCCTAGAAATCTACGATGACACTATGACATCTGGCAGACTCTCCTTACTCTCAAAGTGCCTCCCTGTCTTCTCTTTATTTTGATTTGTTGGAATACAACACAGTTATTAAACATTACTGACAAACTAAATAAGTATCTGTTATAGAACTATTGAATGCATCGAGGGCTTTTCACGATATAAGCCATTACATATTGCTACTGTATCTTCAGTCCTATTATCTTCTTTAAACATTCCATCAACTGGTTTAAAAGTTAGCCTGTGTCTTTCACATTATCACACATTTAAGTTTGATCAAGGCGTTAATAAGGTAGTACTGCGGATCATCCAGATACTTGTGCTTCTGTACCTGATAAAACATTTCTTAACAGATTGGATGTTATGACTATAGTAGCCTAGTTCTTTCTGTTTTCTACTTGCATTATTTTTAACTGCATTTTACAATATTTATACATGCATAACAGATAAGCAGTGAAATTCACCACTCTGCCTCAAAAGTATAAATGATTCTACATTCCTGTTCTGAATGCAGCCATCATTAAAGACTTTTATGCCTTGCTGTTATGTCCTTCTCTGAGTTACATAAGAACAGCTCAAGATCACGACTACATTTTTGGCAATATTTCTCTCTCTCAAATGAATCTGTGTGTATGAGGTATAATACAGAATTCTAGTCTCCATGTAAACTAATTGTCCATATTTTTTTCTTCTGGGATATTCAGTAATCTCCCACATTTATTTTATTTTCCATTTGTTAACCAAGGTAGACCTTAGATCCCACCCTTTTCAAGCTCAACCTGGGAGTTCAGTTCACAAAATTAGCAATCAGTATACTTTAGCATGTGAACTGTTACAAGCAAATATTGGACAGATTCAAAACGTATATGCTAAGTGAGCAATATATACAATTTTAGTACAGGTATATGTAAAAGATGGAGATAAAGACTGTAGGGTGAAGGAAGTAGCTTGTTGGAGAGATAGTGGGGGGAGAAGGAAAGGAAGGAGAGGGTAAGAGTGAGGTGAGGAAAGAAGAATCAGTATAGGATTCATCAGTTTAGCAAGTCTCTAAATTGTCCATGTCTCTGGGTGCCTTTTTTTTTTTGTGTGGGTAGTTGTGCACATGCATATGTGCATGTGCACTCACATACATATGCGTGTGTGGTGTTGTCCTGGGCTGGCTCTCTTTTTTTTATCTTCATCAGGTGCCAAAATAGGCTCTATCCAAAAAGAGTGAGTGAATGAAACGCAAAGCCATGTCTTGCTTTAACATTTGTACTGCTTATCTCCCCTGGTAGTTCTGTTACTTAAGAGATTGCTAGCATTTAATTCTATTCCTTGGCGATCCACACATTTCTGATAACCTAGTGAAACAAAGACTTTGCTATTTTACTGTTTGACTCATTTGAAGTACAATGCGCCAAGTTAATTAACACATTCAATCTGAACCTAATGAGTACTGACAGTGGATTGCAGACAAATAACACAACAGAACACACAGCTTCCATTTGACACATATTTGAAAAAAAACTTACTGCAATGTTCAATGTACAGAAAGAGTTTAATACAGATGAAAACTGCATGCTTATTTCTTTTATCCTAGCTTCATTGACATATGATAAATAATAAAAAAGAACATTAAAACATGTTTCATTGAATAAGTCATCACAACCTACAAACCTGAAGAATCAAGCCTAGTGCTAAAAAAACTTTCAGATTTAGAAAATGTCATGCAACAGTTGAAACTTAATGTAACTCACTGTTAAGCAACTAAGTGCAAAGTCCAGAAATTAGCAATGTTGTTTAAGCTTAGAATCTATTAAAGAGGGACAAGTGACATAATCCCTAGATAAGTTAATTGGAAACCCAAATATTAAGTCTGTAGTATTCGGGCTGGTAATGTGGTTGTTGTACTGTAGGGGCGCTGTGGGGAATTCAGCATGTACTGTTGGTTCTGTATTCTCTGGTAACTTGTTGGTTCTGGTGGTTAGATGACTTGCAGAAGTTGTGTGAAGAAGCATGGGTGCGCACCTGGAGGCTCTTAATAAAGAAAGGCCTTACAACTCTATAAACCGTGTGGTCTCCTTCCTTACCACGATATAACATATTGGCGATGAGGATGGGATGCCTCCGAGTCCGCTGCGAGTAACCTGGTGAGCTGTAGTTCATGTCGGATGACGAAGAGACGGGGCCTGCTGGAGTGATGTCGGGTTCCATGTTGGGGTCACTAGTTGCATACGACTGTCAGACACAGACCTGGGAGGAGTATTGTGAAGTGTTGGAACATTTTTTTGAGGCAAACCAGATAATGGAAGCGGGTCGGAAGCGAGCCATATTGCTAAGCTCGGTGGGCAGTAAGACGTATAGTCTGATGAGGAACTTATTGAGTCCGGATAAACCGGGGGACAAATCGTTGACAGAGTTGACGAGTTTACTTCAGTCGCATTATAACCCAAAGCCGAGTGCAATAGTCCAGAGGTTCAAGTTAAATTCAAGGACTAGGATGGGTAATGAAACGGTAATGGAGTATGTCGCAGTGTTGAGGGAACTGGCACAACATTGTGATTATGGGGATAGACTGACCGAAATGCTACGAGATAGGCTCGTATGTGGCATTGCAGACGACCGCATACAACGCAGATTGTTAGCGGAGCCTGACTTGTCGTTTGAAAAGGCCTTGAAGTTGGCACAGGCCATAGAGACAGCGACTAAAGACATTCGTGATTTACAACAGAAAACCACGGAAGGGGTTGGAAGCAGGAGTGCTACCCCACTACCAGTGCATAAAGTGGTCATGGAGCATAATTCACAAGGGAAGTCTGGTCAGTATGCTTGTTACAGGTGTGGAGGTGAACATCTGTCACGGAACTGTCGTTTTTTAACTGTAAAATGTCATGCTTGTGGAAAGAAGGGCCATGTAAAGAAAATGTGCCGCTCAATGCCCTCTCGGGACCAGCCGAAAAAGGGGGAGGAAAAAAGCAGTATGATGGAAAGGAAGGGAAACCGAAAAAATAAACGGCAGTATGCACACCACATGCGTGAAGTTATAGATCAACCAACCAGGGTAGCCGAAGAAGTGTTCACAATGTTTAACGTGACAGAGGCCAAACGGGGGAGAGTTGATCCCATTAAAACCCAGTTGGACTTAAATGGTAAAATGGTACAGTTTGAAGTGGATACGGGGTGTAGTGTCACAGTTCTGTCAAAGGCAGAGTATGGGAAGTTATGGCCCAGAGAAGCTCGTAAGCTGCAGGACTGTTCAGTGACTTTGAAAACCTACACGGGTGAAATAGTTCCCACGTTGGGAATGGTGAAAATGAAGGTAAAATATAAAGACCAAGTCAAAGAGTTGCCAGTCATGGTGGTAGCAGGTAAGGGACCAAACCTGCTAGGCCGGGTGTGGTTAAAGGAGCTAAACATGGACTGTCTACAGCTCCATAAGGTAGAACAGCCGGGCCTGACCTTGCAAGAGGTGCTAGAGAATAATGAAGAAGTATTCAAAGAGGAACTGGGGACCTGGAGGGGTCCACCAGCAAAGATACACGTGAAAGAAAACGTAACGCCAAGATTTTACAAACCCCGTCCTGTACCATATGCGATGAAGAAGAAAGTTGAGTTTGAGTTAGAGAGACTCACTAAGCAAGGTATAATAGAGCCAGTAAAGTTTGCAGAATGGGCCGCACCAATTGTTCCAGTATTAAAGCCAGATGGTGCTGTACGTATATGTGGTGACTACAAGTTAACAGTGAACCAAGTCTCGAAGCTGGAGCAGTATCCCTTGCCAAAGGTGGAGGATGTGTTTGAAAAACTGTCGGGAGGTGAAAGGTTTAGTAAACTGGACCTCAGTCAGGCATATCAACAAGTAGTGCTGGAAGAAGGGTCAAAGACGTATGTTACCCTGAACACACACAAAGGTTTGTTCCAAGTCAATCGTTTACCTTTTGGGGTTTCCTCGAGTCCAGCTATTTTCCAGAGAATAATGGAGGGACTAGTGGCAGGAATTCCAAAGGTGGCTGTGTATTTAGACGATATCCTGTTGACGGGAAGGAACATTCAAGAGCATCTGGAGATGCTGAATGAGGTGCTGAGACGACTGCGAGAGGCAGGTCTACGGGTGAAGCGGAGTAAATGTGCTTTCATGGCAACGGATGCAGAATTCCTGGGCTACAAGGTGGATGCATCAGGCCTACACCCCCTGCCAAATAAAGTGGAAGCCATTCAACAGGCACCAGCACCCACAAATGTTACAGAACTGAAAGCCTATTTAGGCTTACTCAACTATTATAACAGGTTCCTGCCAAATCTGTCAACCCTGTTAGCTCCTTTACATAAGTTATTAAGGAAGGAGGCTCAGTGGTCGTGGAAAGAGGAACAGGACAGAGCATTTGAAAAGTCAAAGGAACTAATGCAATCTTCAGAGGTTTTGGTGCACTACGATAGTCACAAGGACTTAATTTTGTCATGTGATGCCTCACCTTATGGATTAGGGGCTGTGTTGGCACACCGGATGCCAGATGGACAAGAGAGACCCATTGGGTTCATGTCACGAACTTTGACACAAGCAGAGTCAAACTATTCTCAGTTAGATAAAGAGGGTTTAGCTGTCATGTTTGGAATCAAGCGATTTCACAAATACCTCTATGGGAGGAAGTTTACTATTTGCACTGATCATAAGCCTTTGTTGTCATTGTTCAACGAGATGAAGGCAGTGCCGCAGATGGTTTCTCCTCGCATTCAGAGATGGGCTGTAACGTTGAGAGCTTATGAATACGAGATTGTTTATAAGCCTGGAAAACACCATAGTAATGCAGATGCACTAAGTCGTTTGCCAATGCCAGGGCATATCCAAGAAGAGGAAGCGGAAGACCGAGTTTTGATGATGGAAGACATCACATTGGTGTCTGCTAAGGAACTGAGAGTTTGGACACAAAAAGACCCGGTGCTTGCTAGAGTGTTTCAGTGGGTCCAGCAAGGCTGGCCAGTTCAACAAACGGATCCAGTTTTTCGACCTTATGAGGTGAGGAAAACAGAGCTGAGTGTGCAAGATGGATGCGTATTGTGGGGGGCACGAGTGATAATTCCGTCCCCAGGAAGAAGGGCACTTTTACAGCAGTTGCACCAAGGTCATGTGGGCATTACCCGAATGAAAGCTTTAGCCCGAAGTTATTTTTGGTGGCCAAAATTGGACCACGAGATTGAAGTCGTTGTGAATGAGTGTAAAACATGTCAACAACATCGCAACTTGCCGGTGGCGGCGCCACTACATCCATGGGAGTGGCCGAGTAGGCCTTGGCAGAGACTTCATATAGACTATGCAGGACCATTCATGGGGGCCATGTTTTTGATAATCATGGATGCTCATTCGAAATGGATGGATGCCTATCAAGTCAAGACACCCACTTCTCTCGTTACCATTGAATGCTTGAGGAGGAGTTTCAGTAGTCAAGGACTGCCTGAGACTATTGTATCCGATAATGCTTCATGTTTCACGAGTGAAGAGTTCAAGGGTTTTCTGAGAAAAAATGGAATCGTACATATCACATCAGCACCCTACCATGCAGCTACAAATGGTTGTGCTGAAAGAGCTGTTCAGACTTTTAAAGCCATGATGAAAAAGTCTGGGGAAGGAAGTTTGGCAGCAAAAGTATCAAGGGTGTTATTCAACTACCGTATTACACCACAATCTACCACGGGTTTGTCACCTGCCGAGATGTTGCAAGGACGTAGATTGAGATCCATGTTGGATCTAGTGTATCCAAATGTCCGAGCTAAGGTGGAGGGGACCCAGTGGAGGCAAAAAGAATGTCATGAAAGACGACGGAGAGAGCGAAGTTTTCTGGAAGGAGATGCAGTGATGACACGAAATTTCAGTTATGGACCTAAGTGGATTCCAGGGTTCATTGTAAAGAGCACAGGTCTGTTATCATACCAGGTGAGATTGAATGGAGATTTCTTGGTAAGGAGACATGTAGACCAAATTCTACGAAGCGAACAGAAGAAGGATGCCATGGAACTGCTAGCCTCAGAACTACCGTTAAGTTCGGAACCAGGGCTCGCAGTGGCAGGAGGATCGCAAATTGAGGGAGACCGCCAGAACGTGGAAGGAGAGGTTTCTGAGGATCCAACTGTTCCAGGGAAGGACACACCGATACCTGAAGTGGTAAAAGTGACACCGGAGTCACCTAAGGTGGTACCACTGCGCCGTTCTAAGCATGTGCTGGTTAAACCTAGTTACTTGAAAGACTATCAATGTTAACAAAAGTGCATGTATAGATTACCAGCCTTAAAAAAAAAAAAAATAGTAGATGGTATGGTAACCAGTTAATAACTAGCCTGTTATTTAAAAGTAAGTGATTAAATGCATTATGGAACTTGTTCCCTAGTTTTGCTTATGTAAGACAGTATGTCTTAGCTTAAAAGGGGAGGAATGTAGTATTCGGGCTGGTAATGTGGTTGTTGTACTGTAGGGGCACTGTGGGGAATTCAGCATGTACTGTTGGTTCTGTATTCTCTGGTAACTTGTTGGTTCTGGTGGTTAGATGACTTGCAGAAGTTGTGTGAAGAAGCATGGGTGCGCACCTGGAGGCTCTTAATAAAGAAAGGCCTTACAACTCTATAAACCGTGTGGTCTCCTTCCTTACCACGATATAACAAAGTCCTCTGCAGGTTATACTTCGGCAGTGTAGTATGCTGCTGCCTTGGTTTAGCAACTGCTTTGCAGACTGCTGTATTAAAAGTGGAACTATAGACAGATGTTTCAGAAGTTAGGGCTGTTTTCAGAGGTCTGCTAAAATCTGTTTGTCATACAGAACACTTGGTAGTGCTAGGCATCTCTTACATTTCAGGTTGTACTAAACAATTTCAGAATAAAATAGCAGTCAGAAGTATTGTATTACTGGAATTTCAAGTTATCTGTATTTTTACGGAAGGCATTCATATCCGTGTGGTATTAATGCATATTACAACATTCCCAAAACTTGCGTTGTGAGGGAAGTGTCTCAGCATGCATCACATTGAAAATTAAGTGAGGGCAGAGATCACATTATCAGAGTTCAGAATATAATGTAGTCCCTAGGTATAGAGTTTATGATATTGAAAAGTAAATACTTGACAAAATAACCTTTTTCTGGAAACTGGTGTCCTTTGACTTCCAAAAATTGGTTTGGTTATGTGCACTAATGAATTACAGAGTAATCTATGATAATAAGATTATTTGTTGGGATTACTTTCAAACTGATAGGAAAAAGGAACAAGTGAGTGCCATTTATCATTACTATGCATTTCAAAAAAGACCTAATGTTTGTCTAGTCCTCTTCTTAAAGCTACTTCCAGATTTTCCTTTCCTAATATTGTTTTCATTCTAGCTAAGATAATAAATTCAAGAGGCCTAATGTTTGCTTTGAACATCTTTGGGTTTTATTAGTACATATTTCCATGTATCTCAACATCTTACACACCCATTTCCCTAACTTAAATTTGTTAAATCTTTTGATATGTTTTAACTATTTCATGTAGGGGTCTGATGGAGACCTTTCTGCTAAACAAAGCTTTTGTACAGACATTATTTTACAAGCAAGGACATTATATAGGGAAATAACATTTAATAGACAAACTTTCCTAATGATCCATAATGATAAGTCCAGACAAGCACAAAGAATCCTCAAAATCTTTTTTAATAAAAACTACAGGAAAGACCCAACAACAGTAGAGTCTTCACTGGGTAGAAATAACTTAAAGCTACTATAGCGAAGGCCATTTGGATATATGCAAAACACCTACCAGTGTTCCAGTGACATGGCTTGCAAATGCCCATGACTTCTATTTTTTTAGGTCTTCTTTCATTATGCATGAAGATTCTACTTTTTGCTAGGTCTTTCTTTAGTTTTACTGAACAGTTTTTTGGCATGAAGTTTTATGTCTTTCATTTGAATCAAAATCTCATTTAAGGTGCATATGGTGCTGTAAGTGTTTAATTTTTCCATCAGTAAGTCTTCAACACATATAATATCTATGTACTGATATCTAGGGCACTCAAAGCCTTAATACTATGGGTGGATGTAACTTTTATTTTAATTAATTTAATAAGTTATTAAAAAGAGGTATAATGTGAGCACAGGCTCAGTTGCTGGTTCAAACAAAATGGAGAAGAGAGACATTAGGTTTATCCATTATGTTTCTTTCTTTTTTCTTTTACAGAATTTTAGGGGTGAAGGAAATTTGCTTTTTTTGAAAAGCCTGTCATTGGTTTAGAGTATAAGGACTTAACTGACATTTTGGTTTCTGAGGTTTTACCTACAAATCTAGCAACCCAGGAAAATCCCATATGATGGAGTCAGACACTTATTCACAATCTGTCATCATGGAAAAAGGAATTAGGATGTTTCACAAAGTAAATTAAATAAGGTTTATATAGGTACAAAATAGACAAAAGGTGATATCCATTTAGTAAATGTATCTTACGATAACAATTTGCAATGTGAATCACGTGCAATAAATGTGATATCAGGTATAACTTCCCATTGAGCAGTTTGCTTCAGATTTTACTGCTGACAAGGCAAATAGCCAATTAGTTGTCAAAGAGAGAATCAGTGTGAGACTGTATTCATGTTTAAGCAGAACTGTTTATAGAGTTTGTCATCATTTAAAAGGATCATCTTAGCTCACATAATAGCTGATTGAACCTAACTTGAGATGGCAGATGGCAGGTGTTCATCTTATAGTTCCTTGAGTCGCATAATAGATGAGACTTGTATTACTGGCATTGCACTGGTTGATATGTGGTTTGATCTTGCAGGCTCCCATAAAATGAGTAAGACAGGTTTTGCACTACCTTTCAGGGATCACTGTTACTCTAAAGTGCAGTGACCTCAGATTTAGAACAATAAAGTAAGTGGGTGCGAAGTCCTCTACAAGAGAGATGCAGAGGTGCTCGATTTATTTCAAAAAAATATTTTTGTGCATTTTACACTTGATTATAGTATAAAGATCTCAGCTGAATGCTTTCTGAGACTGTATGTATCAACTTCATCATTCTGAGTGGATGTTGCTCATTTGTTGTGAAATAAGCCTGGATGTGATGTGGGGATTCCAAGATGGCGGATATTCAGTGAACACCCTTCTCCACAGAGCTCCTAACAAAATCCAGATATTCGAATAAACACAAAAAACAAAATAACACACCATAAAGGGTGAATATGGTACTGCTCAATAAGAGATAAGTAAAGCCAACAGTTAGTGTGTTATTTCGTTTTTTGGGTTTATTCGTCTATCTTGATTACACACCAAGAGGGGACATGACAGAAGGGAATGTACAAGATTTGGAGCCTGATTGCAGACCCAGCAGACCTGCAGAGGTGAATAGGAGCATACTGGACGGGTTTCTTGCCTGTGTCAGATCGGATGGTAATCCTTTGTTGGCTCATGATGTTGCATCCGGTGATACAACTGCCCAAGTGGATTTAGCAGAGTTAGAAGCACTGAAACAAGCGACCGATAGACTTAAGAAGGATTTTTTAAAACTGATGCGGCTTCAAACCCAACAACAACATTTTGAAGTGTGCATCTCTAGGAAGATCATTCTGAGAGGCCTTAGGATTCTAAAGATGCCGACATACAGTGAACAGCACCTTGACTTGCTGGCCAGATGGCAATCATTAAATCTGTAGATAAGTGCTAAATATATGACTCTCTTTATTGACTATTTTAAACCAAAGGAAGAGATGCTAAGGGCATCTATTAAAGAACAGCAGTCTGTATTATATGATAAATATCCCAACAGTTTGATAGATTGTATCCTTGAAGGGTTACTTGATGGTGTTGTGGTTTTTGAGAGGAGATGCTTGTAACAGAAGAAAGATAAAATTGATAGAGACACTTGGGACTTTCAGAAGGGGCATGTATTTACATAGCCCAGAGTTGAACTGGCCCACAGAATATGAGAATGTAAGGTAATAGGTGTCTCAGAGAATCCTATTACTTATGAAGTTGCTAATACTGTTACTGCCCACTCACAGGGGGGGGGGGGGATCAGGACTGTATGCCATACACAGAGTACACCTAATTCAGCTCTGACATTACCGGAGCACAGTGATGCTGCTTTACATGATAATATGGATAATGTGTCAACTGAGGGAAATGGGCTGATACGTGTGGGAGACGTATGGCCTAAAACATCCCAAATTTTGCAGACTGTGCCTTCTATATCATCCTCTACTTCAGTGGCAGCCTCCTATCCCCAATTACCTTTACCCATCAGTGGGGAGAAGGGGCCAATGAGGACTCGGACCAAGAGTCGAGGGAGGCAGAAGGCAAACTTTTGATAAAGGACAGTCGAATCAATCCATCAAAAAAATGTGGAGTGAAGTGGTGACTCACTAGTTTGCAATCTTTCCAAATGTGTTTTAAGCCAAGAAGAACTATCTGTTTTAAGTAAAGGATTAACGTTTATTCCTTCTAGGCCTATTATCTAACTGAAACAATAATTGATGTGAAGTGCTTTAGCAGAAATGCCATGCTTTAACTTGAATTTGGTAATTCGCTAGATAATAATGTGAGTTCCTTTAAAAGACGTAGTTTATATATGCCTAACCCCCACCCACTAGTTGAAGCTTTTAATAAAATGGTGTGAATATAGCTATGAAATATAATTTAAGTTATAAGGAATGACTTGCTTTAAAATGTCTACAAGCTGATGATTCTATCATGATAAGGCCTGCAGATAAGGGAGGCCCAGTTGTACTTATGGACAAATGTAATTATAACCAAAATGAAAGCACCCAGTCAACAACGAAGTAACACAAAACGAAGGTTTAATTGGGCATAGAACAAAAAAGGTCCACAATACTCCAGACAATACGCAGTGTAAAAAACAATCCACACATCAACGTTTCGTCTATCCTTCTTCAGCATGAAATGCAAATCACAAATGTAATTATGTTAGAAGCATGCTTACTATGTTAAGTGATGACCATTTTTATTGTCAGGTTGATTTGAATAGGATACACCTCCTACAAGGGAGAATCCTACATATGTTAGAAGATTTATTGAAAAGTGGATTGATAAATTTGGAATTATATAGGTTTCGGAAAGTTGAATACCCTTTACTACCTACTATAGAAGGTCTACCCAAAATCCATAAGGATGGTCAAAATCCCCCAGTGAGATATATAGGTGCTGGGAAAGGGTGGATTACTGAGCCCTTTTCCTTATATCTGGAAAAATGGTTACGGCCTATCTTGGACAATAATAATTTTATTTTGAAGGACACTAAGCAATTTTTGATTGATTTGTACCATTATAGTAGTTCTATGACATTGGACATTGAGCTCTGTTTTATTATGCTGGATGTACAGTCCCTTTTTACTATCATACCCAATGCCTTAGGATTTCAATCTATACAGAGATACCTACACAGGCATAGTGAATATGGGGAAACACAGACAGATCTAATATAGTTGTTCTTAGAAACTATACTAGAGAATAATGTTTTTACCTTTGAGGACCATGTCTACCTACAATGGGATGGCGTAGCTGTGGGCACTTCTTGTGCCAATAGCTATGCCAACATGTTCCTGGCATTATGCGAGGAAGAGACATTGTTCAAGATGGATTTATATTTAAGTCATGTCAAGTTTTATCAACGTTTTGCCAATGATCTCTTCCTTGTGTGAGCAGGTATATCTTGGGACTTGGAAAGATTTTTGATGCAACTCAATGAGCCGTATGACTATTTGATATTTACCATGACATATTCCCAAGTTAAGATTGAGTACTTATATGTATTTGTGGAAAGATTGAGTAATGGCTTAATTAATACAGGGGTGTATAGGAAACATTGATACAGGAACACCCTTTTACACAGAGGTAGAATGCACCCTCAATACATCTTTAAAAATGTTGTTAGGGGGCAAGGAATGAAAGCCTCAAGGTTGAATGCATCGGATGAGGGGTTTGATCAGAAGCTGATTGAACTGAAATGAAGGTTGGTTGATAGGGGCTATGTCCCCATTGAGATAGACAGGAATCTTCAGGGTCTTGGTGATCTGAGACAGGACAGAGCCAGACCTTATTATTCATCCACCATTGATACTATGGATAATTTAGTGAGAGCACCCTTTTCCAATGGTGTGACAGTTCTGATGTTTTTCACAATGGATACCAAACCCATCATGGATATTATCAAGAAAAACTGGGGAGTTCTCACCACTGATCCAGTAGTTAAGAGGATAGTGGGGGAGAATCCTACATTTTTGTTGAAGAACAAGTACAACCTCAAGAGATTGCTATGTTATCCTAGAGATAGTGGTAGACATACCAAAGGTGTGAGTGGTACCCACCCGTGTAGAAGCTGCACCTTTTGTGGCTATCTTGCTACTACAAAGGTCTTTGTACATCCTGATATAGGCCAACATTTTAATTTTGAGATTGATGCAGATTGTAGAACATCACATGTAGTTTACCTTGCTAAGTGTGTGACATGTAGGTAATTTTACGCTGGAAAAATGGACAGGCTACTTAGTGATAAAGTCAGGGAACACATTTATAACATCAGAGTTAGGTCACAAACTAATACTTTTTCCAAACACATTATGGCACAGGGGGCTGAACATACCTTTAGATTTATGGTAATAGATTTGGTTAGACTTACTATATGAGAAGGTGCCATTCGGAATTTAATGGAAAATAAGGAGGTGAAATGGATACTGAGGCTTAGGGACGATAGAGGCAAGGGTTTAAATGAGAGAGTGTCTATTAAGCCCACATTAAAATCCAGGAAACTTTTGATTAGGTAATTATGATGCTAATTGTGTTTTTTGAGATTTTCATATTTAATTTTATGTTTATACATTTTTGTATATATATTTTTTACACATATGATTTTCAATCTGATTGTGTTATCTTTTGTTTGACTTGGATACAAGACATTAATTTTGTCAATTCCACTTTAAATTGCTGTATTTGTATTTTAATGTAAGCTGATTGGTAGATGCATAATATTTAAATGAGTTCTGACCATTGTTTCTTTTGAAGGTCTGAAGAAGCTTTTATGCGAAAGCGCTTACCAATTTTAAATAAAAACAGTCATCATTATGTTATGGTTTATTTTCTTTATGGACTGCATGCTTCGTGGACTGCTCTATTACTAACTGTTGGTTTTAAAAATCCAGATATTATTTAAACAAAGCCAAGGACTGAATAACAAAGAGAGACTATACTAGAGAAGATCACTTTCTCCATTCAAACAATACCTTTGGTGCAGGTATTACTCAGAAACAGTATAAAGGAAAAAGCATTAAACCAGTAAAGGTGCAGATCATGAATCCCAGACACGTGTAGCAGAAGGCCTGAAGCTAGTAATACATTTCTGCAACAGCAACTGGCTCTGGAATAAATCCAAAATGTCAAAAGAGATAGAAACAATGGAGACACTTACTTCAAAAACAAAACTTTTAGCTATAGCTTCACCAGAGCTTCACCAGAGAAAGACACATTGTCTAAGAAACAGAAAACAACCAAGCAACAGGATTCCATGAGAGGTATGACGAAACAGAAATCTAAACCCAATTTTCAAAGAGAAGAACTAACAAGCTCTATTACCTTTCCAAACACAAATGCAACACTTCTCAGGACAACTATCAAATTTTGGAAAAACAATAAACCAGATAGCTGAACGAATGGACTATATTGAATCCAAAACAAAAGAAAATGAGTTCCAGATTGGCAAACTAAAGAAAGAAATTGATGCCAAAAACAGTGCAATACTTGAAATGTAGCAAAAACAGTTAGATATAGAAGCCAGAAGCCGTCAGAACAATATACTGATCAGAGGAATACCAGAAAGATATGAATATAGTCAATTACCATCAGCCATCAATCAAATATTCAAAAAACATTTTGCCAAAAGAACACACTAAAGAAATCGTCATTGAGAGAGCATATCATTCACTATTTAAAAAACAACACACATCTGTCCCAAGACAAGTCTATGTTAAATTTTTAAATTATCAAGACAAACAAAAAATCCTATTAGCAGCCAAAAAGCAAAAACAAATTATATGGAATGGCAATAAAATCACTATGGCACAAGATTTCCCAGTAGAAATCAAGAAAAAATGGCAAAATCTCTCCCCTTTCTGTGCGGATCTGATAAGTCGCCAAATAAAATTTCAAATGAGGTACCCATATACACTTGTTTTCCACTATAAGGATGAGAAATATATAGTAGACTCACCTAAAGAAGCAAAGGTAGCATTCATGAAGTCCTTTGGTAGATCACTGGAACTTTGATTTTCTTGTGAAATTAATAAGTCCTTTCTCTCTCATTTTGTATAAGAAAATGGAAAGTGAAGATAGAGGGGTTACATCAGTCGATCTCTGTTCTTCCTCCTCTCACTTTTTTCTTGTATATTTTTGCCTTCTAGGTTCACTATTTTATTTAAGTAAAGTGGTGCAGAGTAAACCGGAAGTGTATGTATTGCCGTGATATGGGGGGGGGGCAAACATTTAAGCTAAAGGTTGTCCAGCAGTGAGGTTTTGAAATAACAACATCCGGTAGTTCAGAGTGCACAAATCCAATTGTGAGGACTTAATTCTACAAAGAAACTCAAATAAGAATCAGAATCAACACCGAGGAAGTATGCTGGGCGGATGTAAATCTTGTCTAAAGACTGTTGATTTTAAGCTGACAGGAGGATGTTACTCTACTAGGGGCATTGCGACATCAGAATATAATAAACGATCAAAATGTTTTTCACAAGAAATTTTCTAGATGGTAATATCTAGTGTGTCATTTGATAATTAAAAGGACAAAAGCTAAGTTGTTATTTTCATTTGCTACTGGTATTCATAGTGACTTATAGGTAGGTGAAGGATCAACGTAAGCTAAATAGCAAGCCAATCTGACAGTGTTGTTGTTTTTTAATTATTTTTGAAATGGAAACAACAAATATACTAACACATGGTTGAAGGCTTTTAGGTAACTCATTTATAGTATGGTAAGAGTCTGGACAAATATATATGATATAGGTTTTACTTGCCATTATTAAATAAACAGATTATATCCAAACTCTACTACTGCTACTATATGTTATCTCTTACTGGCTCAAATCAAAGCTTGATGTTGCTCAAGTATGAAGCTATTGTGTGCCTTTGATAAATGAAAAGCAGTGTAACTGATTTAATCTGATAGATTCAACACTAGCATAACATTTGTCAACTGTTAACTTGTTAAATCTGTAACAACACTCTATACTATTGTGGGAAATTTTAAAGTATACTTAAACTGGTTTTGCTTAATCTTTCACTGAGGTTAACTTGGAAGTACCCTTTTTACTCCTTATCCTCTGTTTTTTGTTGTATATATGTATATCTACAGCAACAGAGCATCTCTAGCTTAATTAAAGTTTGTCAAATGTCAAAAGGTTAGTTAAACTTTTCAACACACTGTATTTGATAGCAAGCTGGAAATTAAGATTTCCAATAAGTAGTCAGATTTTTATTTTTTACTTAAACTTCTGAAACTGTATCTGACAGCTGGATCAGACATACTAGACATAGCGGTGTTGGATTAATATACTGATGGTCACTGTATACTCCTATTAGTATTTTTTTCTCTCCTAGTCAATGTTTATTGTTTTTCCTATATACTCAAGCTGCATATTATAGATGGAAACAACTGAGATCAGTAATGGTTGGATAACATTTTGTTAAAAAAAACTTTCTTATTACAAGTCGGCACTACAGTTTAGTAGGACCTATATGGTTGCGTGGTGTTAGTCTTAGGATGACATGTTTTGGAATAGACATGGTATTGTATATTAGTTTTAGTGTTATGTACAAAGTAAACCAGCTTGTTTTTAACAACTTCATGGGTTACAAATTTCTTAGACATAACAGCATTATCCTACCCAATCATTTTGTAACTAATTCTTGGGTATCTCTTCCAGCTAGAGGTTTTAACTGGGCAGGCACAGGGTTAGGTATGGAAGAGTTTAGTGCTACTATCATGGGAAACATTGACAAAAAATTAAAGATGAAGAAATACGGGTGTGCGAACACAGTTAAATTTGAAATCTATATACGGATAATATTTCAAATACATCACAAAGATTAAATATGTGCTCAGTGAACTCATGGAATGTGAGAGGACTGCAAGGGAAAAAAAAGAAAAAGGTGTTATTACATCTTATCTTTAAATCTGAAACAAGTATCTTTTATATACAAGAAACTCACATGCGAAAGAATCAATGGAAGGGAGATGTTAATAAAAAATGGACAAAATCTATTATAGCATCTGGAGTTAGCACCAATTCCAAGGGTGTCGCTATTATTATTAAAAAATACTTTCAAGACCCTATCATGGATAGTAACTCTGATACGAAGGGGAGATGGTGCTACTTCACTACAGTAAACTCAAAAACTTTAAGACCAATTCTATTTATTAATGTCTATGATCCATGCTTTAAACAACAGGATTTCATTATTGAAATTTACAATCTGCTAAGCAAATTCCCTGATCATTATTACATACTGGGGGGACACTGGAATGCTATATAGATCCTCAGACGGATTGCACTAGTAGTAAAGTAAACTCATACAACTCTCAGGCCTCATTAGCCATAACTGAACTCATATCGGATTATTACATCCTTGATTCCATATCTTTTAGTACAGATCCATAGGAAAGAAATCATTTCACATATTACTCTAAGTGTTACAACTCCTGGTCCAGGTTGGATTTCTTTCTAATTTCTGACTCACTTATGGGGGGAGAAATAAAGTATCATTCTGAACCCAGATTCATATCAGATCATTCAATAATTAGACTCAAAATTAACTGAAGAACTAACCTATCTAACAAAAATAAAGTAAGGAATTGGTCCCTAAATAATAATCTACTCTTTAAACCAGAAATAAATAGAGAAATATTAAATACTCTAGTTGAGTTTGACAATAATCTATCATCTGTTGATATCCCATATGATGTTTAATGGGCAGCCTGTAAGGCGATGCTTACAGGTATGTTAATCCAAAAAGCCTCCTATTTAAAGAGAATGGGGAGAGAAAAAGAAAATAGAATAACCCTTGAACTTAGAGAGTTAGAAAAGAAACTTCTGCTAGCATACAGTCATACTGTTGAGAAGCAGATAAGTAAATTACAGAAAGAATTCTTTGAATTACATCAGCAGAATTATACTCTGCAAGAACAAAAGTTCATAGCTAGATATTCGGAATGGACTCAGGTTCCAGCCAGAGCTCTTGCAAGAATTATAAACAATAGAAAAGAAACCTCAAGGATCACCCTTCTTCAATATCAGGATAAAACATTTAAATTTGACCATCAGATTTTAGAAGTATTTGAGCAAATATATACAGAACTTTATAGTATGAAATATAAACAGACTCCTACTTCTGAAACTGAAACGTTTCTGGGAAATTTTACATTTCCTGAGATAAATGATAACCAAGTTAAAATATTGACACCACCCTTTACACATCATGAATTAGATGAGGGTATTAAAAAATTAGAGTTAAGTAAAGCACCAGGCCCGGATGGATGTATGAAAATTCAACAATATATTCTCATCCATTCTGTTAAAGATATTTAACTACATTAAAACTAATGGTATAACTAACATATCTAAATACTGCAAAAAATATTTTTATCCCTAAAAATAATGCTGACACTGCAATCCTAATAACAATATACCAGCTGAGAGACTTAAGAAAATCATGCCATCAATTGTCTCTTTGGAACATTCGGGCTTCATGTATGGTATTCATGCTTGGAATAATACTTTAACACTGGATTCAATGATCAAACTCAATAAAAAAGATAGAAACCCTAGATATGCTTTAGTTCTAGATATGTGCAAGGTGTTCGACAGAGTCAGTTGGAACTTTCTATTTAGAACACTTTCACACTTCAACTTTCCTAAAGACTTTATTAACCTAGTTGAAACCTTATACAAGAACTCTAAAACCTGCCTATACATTAACAAAAATCTGTCAAATTCCATAAAGTTAGCTAGTGGTACAAGACAAGGATGTCCACTATCTCCTCTACTCTTCAGTCTCTATATTGAATCATTTTCCTACATCTCTCACAAAGGACATTTCATTTGATTCCCAGAATTCTAAACTCTAAAGTTATGATGGTGGCATTTGCTGATGATTTGAAAATCTACTTCAAACTTCCAAATACAGATCTCAAGAAAATTATAAACTCAATAAATATTTATTCGGAAGCTTCAAACTATCAAGTAAACCAAAAGAAATCTCATATTTTCCCCATTAATCCTCTTAATCACAAAGAAAACTACTTTCCAGTCTCCCCTTTCAGTACAGTATATAATATCAAATATCTAGGGATACCTTATGACCATAATTGCATATCTACTTTACAAAATAATGTATATAAAGTATGGAGTAACATCAAACAGGATTTGCATAGATGGAGGCAATTGAAACTATCCACAATATCAAAAACAGCAATAATTAGAATGAATGTTCTTCTTAGATTGCTATACCACTTTAACTCAGTCATCTCAAACATTCCAAATTACTTCTTCCAGAAAATTAACAAAGAACTAGCCAAGTTCGTCTGGTACCCCAAATTGGTTAGGATTTCATATCTAAAACTAATCTACCCAAAAAGGAAAGGGGGTCTGAGTCTAAATAATTTTGATTTATACCATAAAATTATAAGTGCGAATAGACTATTATTAATTTCAATTTTTTCAACGAATAGGGAATCCTGGCATCATACCTGTGTTAAGCTATTGCACTCACACATGCTTGTAAATAATATAAATCCCAAAGCTATTCCCTTTCTTCAGTAAATATCAGAAAGAGCAAGATTAATAGAATGTTAAAACAGATGATTAAGAGTTTTCAAGATCCGATTAAAACTTTAGATATGGACAAGGTCCTTCCATTCTTTCAACTGATACATCTAAACCCAAATATTCAAATTAATAAAATAACATTAAACCTTGCAGACTTTCCTTTAATAAAAGACTATACAGTCTGGGACTTTTACAGACACAAACAGAGTACTCCACATGAGATGAGTGAAGCTCTAAAGCTTAATAAAAAATACATTATTGTTGTACGTCACATTAGGGAGACAATTTCACCAATAATTAAAGACGCCCAGATAAATGACATAATTTTAAATACATTTCTAGATGTTATGAAGAACTTGACTAGCATAAAGAAAACTCTCTCCAGATCATATAAACTCATAAATCAGATTAAATATGAGCATTCTTTATTTTATGCAAAATATTGGGACACCAAAGGAGCTATAATTATGAATGAACAGAAACTTAAAGCAATAAATCTATCTATTAAATTATCTCCATTCAAAAAAATGATCCATTCACAGTTAATGATCAACAATAATGAATATTTTACACCTGTGATTCTGAATAAATTTGATTATAGATTATCTCCTGCATGTAATTGCTGCCAATACCCTCAAGCTGATCTTTTACATATGTTGTGGTATTGCAAATATGCATAGAACATAAGGGGATCTCTTAAGGCAAGATTAGAAAAGATGGGATACCACAAATCAATATTGTCCTGGGAGGTAGCGATTCTCCACATTATAGATCCTAAATTATCCAGTATGAAAGCACATATTTTAATAATTATATGCTCACTAATCAAATTGTATATGACTAAGAATTGGTTAGATCATATTAAACTCTCATGGAATGGGTTTGGAATATGGCTTCATTATACATATCCTCTCAAAGGTTAATTATAATAAATGCTAAAAAATGAGAATACTATCAGAACTTTTGGAAGATTCTATTTAACCACATTTTGGACACTGGATATTGATACACCCTTTACTAAACACACCACTAAATGGTTGTCTTGCAATATAGCTCAGATTCACTAATTGGTCATGTATCAAAACTTCTACTTTTACTTCTAGTACACTGACAGACTTAACTTACAAGGATCTGTTTTTGCTATTTTCGATCCTGAGTATAGTAGCACTAATGAAGATATTGTAAATAGTTGATATTTAGAGATTTAGAGTTAGCAATGATTGTAAGTGTTATTGTTATTGTCATGATTTTACTCAAATTTTATGTGTCACTATCTTTGTATTTTCTTTTGTAATCTGTTCATCTTGGTTGTATATGGTGCACAAGAAAATCAAAATTGCATTTTGAAAAAAAAAAGCTTGGATGTGATGAGAATACTTAGTGGAACTGTTTCAAGCAGTATCATTCATACAAAATGTTATATAAGTTATGTATTTGCACAGTCCAACTAGAACTTTACCACTAGGGAGGAAACTGCTATCCTCTTTAAACTATATGGCATCCAACATGAGCAAATGCCTCTTTAAAGGTGGTCCTTTCAATAATGTGATGAGTACCTTTTGTACCAATAACCACAATATTTTAAGCCCTGGAGTAATATATTGGTTCAGTATCTACATAATTAAACCTTTCAGGCAAGCAGTGACTCTAACATTTCAAGTACAGTAACTCTCATATTGGTCCAGTTCACTTCTCTCTCTCTCTTCTTAAATGATAACCCAAAATCTCTGATTCCCTCAATATAATAATGTAGGTGGATAATTTGCTTATCCTATACTCAGATAAATGTGCAACTTCCTTGCAAATTAACATACAAGGCAATTGTAATGTACTATAGCACTGTATTTTAAAAAAAATAAAAATAAAAAATCAGCTTACTATCAACTCCAAAAAAAAAAAAGAAAAAAGAAAAAAAAAGGCAGAAAAAAAATTGCATTATTTTCAATCAGTACCAATAAAAAACTTCAACAGACATGGAAAATCATTATAACTGACCCACTGGGTAACTGCATCTCAGAAATATTCCAGCATACATACCTTGGTTTAAACATAGACTCAATACTGTAATTCAGCATATCACACATGCACTCAAATCTCTTAACAACAGGTACAGTTATGACTCTGTCATAGTCCACATTTGTATGAATGACTTGAGACATACCTCACTGGACTATATGAAGAGAGACATGACTGAGCTCTCAGACTATGTGTTTCAGGCAGGTATGTTGTTAGCCTTAAGCAGTATTTTACCTTCACCTAGAATGATGCCTCAATATAAACAGAAAATGATTGACTTGAATAATTGGCTTAGTTTTGGTGTCATTCTAGGGGGATCCAGTACTGTCAGTCTGGTATGACATGATCGACAGACCTCAGTGCTTTACCAGAGATTGTCTTCATCTGTCACCCCTGGGATTTTGGC
Source organism: Protopterus annectens (assembly GCF_019279795.1). Classification (NCBI taxonomy): domain Eukaryota; kingdom Metazoa; phylum Chordata; order Ceratodontiformes; family Protopteridae; genus Protopterus; species Protopterus annectens. Next base: position 492,321,287 of record NC_056751.1, read on the forward strand.
TACTGGCTAAGGCTCTTGCCACCCTCATAGGGCCTTTTTTAGGCAGTGTCTCAAAGACAAAATTCCCTCTGTAAATCTTCATCTAAAAACAACCTCAAGGTTATGCTGCTAAATGCTAGGAGTCTTAACATGAAACTGCACTCAATGGAAGCAGTCCTCACATTGGAAGATGCAGACATTTATGCAGTCACAGAGACCTGGTTCAAAGCAGTGGAGAGCACCCCAGCCATACTAGGTTACACCTCCTTCCACACATTCAGACCACAAACTGAAAGCAAGAAAACTAAACGAGGCGGTGTATCAATATTCATCAAGGATAAATACCTCTACAGATTGGTTAAATAGTATGATGCCTTGAAGATACATCAAGAGCAATTAACTGTTGGTAGGACACCTATTCAAGTCATTGCCAGCTACAGAACCCCCTCCATGAATTAGGACACCTACTCTACCTATTTGAATCATCTTGAATCTATCAAGATACATTCTAACATCATAGTTTTGGGCAACTTTAACAACCCTAGCATTGACTGGGTGAATTACTCGTGCTCAAACTCACATACTCAAAAGTTCCTCGACTTTGTCAACTCCAATGCCCTGGACCAGCTAGTTGACACCCCCACCAGGAATGCCGACATCCTGGGCCTTATGCTTATAAATATGGGAGACCACTGTATCTCCCCCACTGTGAGTTCATCCCTAATGAGATCTGACCACAAATCAGTCTCATTTGATATAACTATCACAACTGACCCTCCCCTAATATCAAATAGACTAAAAAACTTTTCCAAAGCAGATTCTAACCTCTTACGGGATGGTATAAATAGCTTCATTCCACCTCTCCCCTCAGACAGAACTGGTAACTATGCTGAGCTCTACATCCATGACCTATACAAGCACCTCTATAACTGCATTGACTTGGAAGTACCTGTTAGGACCATAGCAAGCTCTTCAAGGAAATGCAAACCTATGTGGTGGACAGACACCATTACCAGGCTTTAAAATAAAAGGAAGAAACTGCTGTTGAATACTAAGAAGGGGGTGACTTTAAACTGGAGACACTCCCTCCTCAGCTTAAATAAGCAAATAAGACTTCTTGTGAAGTCCTCTAAGGCAAACTATGAATCCAAGTTAGCTTCCTCAACCAAGGACAACCATAAGTCATTCTTTACTTTCATCTGTAACCTAAAATGTAAGGCTCAGATTTGCACCGAACTGGTAGTTAATGGTAACACATAGACTGAGCCGGTGGACATATCTAATCTGCTAGCCAACAGAGTCAGTGAAAACTTCACTCCCCTGTCCCCACCACACGTACTTCATGACATCCCAACCATCTGTCACCTACTTTATATCTCTAAAGAGCAGGTTGTAAACGCCCTTTCTAAGGCCTAAAACACAGCATCAATGGTACCTGATAACATCCCAGGCTGTGTCCTTCATGGTCTCAAACAAGAATTAGCATCACCATTGGCTACTCTTTTCAATCACAGTCTAAGCACCAGTTTCATTCCAGCTGAATGGAAAACAGTCACCGTTATCCCCTGCACAAAGGTGGTGCCCTACTGATTTTGGGAACTACAGACCTATTAGCCTGACTAGCCTTATCTACAAGGCCATGGAGAGAATCATCATTGACCTTATCAACAAAGATATAGGTAATCTCCAAACACTAGATCCTACCCAGTGTGGATTTGTCAAGGGGAGATCATCCTTGTTAAATTTGGCGGACTTCTTCGAGACAGTCACAAAGGCCCTGGATGAGGGGAAATCTATGCAAACAGCCTACCTAGACCTGGGCAAGGCATCTGACATTATCTCTCACAAAGGCATCATTGACAAACTCTCCCAGCTAGACATCAACCCTTATATCGTAAGGTGGGTTGCAAACTGGATCTCTGATAGAACCCATACAGTCAAAATAGGGGAATCCACCTCCAACAGCAGACCTGTTACCAGTGGTGTTCCACAGGGATCAGTCCTGGAACCTTTACTGCTTTGAACTTATTTCTCCAAAATACAAGCTAAACCCAAGGGACTGTAGCTAACAAAGTTTGCTGATGACTGCAAACTGGGTACAGGCATAGAATCTCAAAATGATGTCAACATCCTTCAAGAATGTCTTACACAAACAAATAGTTGCTGCCAAAATCATGTCCTCAAACTCAGTGCAGAAAAAAATGTATTATTATCCCTTTTGGCAAGAACAATGTTCCTGCAAATTACCATATAAATGGCAATGCCCTAAGTAGACACTCAGTGGTGAGAGATCTAGGCAGTCAAGTTGACAACAACCTTGCCTTTGATCACCATGTCTCCAGAGTGGTAAGAAGGCCATTCTATATGGCTTTCTTTGAGAAAAAGTGAAGTTATCACCCCCCTGTACTCTTCACTCATTAGGCCAATAATTAAGTGCAATGTCCCTTTTGGCATGTACCTTTCAAAGCATCTACAGCAATTGGAAAGACCACAAAGCTTCCTCACAAATAAAATGCAAAGTTTTCAGCAGCTATCCTATGTGAATTACCTGAAATCACTGTCACTTTATTCTGTTTCATACAGACTACTTAGAGGCAATCTCTGACGCTGCTTTATTGGAAATGCTGCACATCCACAAATGGCACATGGATTACTCTCTCTAAAGATCTAAACCTGGTAAGTGACATCAACAGAACCTGCTCTGGGGACAGATTTGTCTCCCAGAAGTTACCACACCTTTGGAATAGGCTCCCACTTCACATCAAGCAGAGCACCTCATTGGCCCTCTTCAAACGCAATCTGGACAATTGGATGGTTAACCATAAATTCACCCTGGGGGTTCCACCTGTGTCCCTCTTGGACAGGGGCAATATGTGCTGATCATGGTAACAAGGGTAAAATGTGGCTAAGCTTGTAAGGGCTCTTGGGCCATTAGCCTAGTAACTTCCTATGATCCTATGTGATCAAACACCATACTGAAATTATAACCAATGAAGTTCTCGCACAACTGTAACTCAGATATAAAATAACAAATCTGTTTTCCTCAGAATAAAGGGTGGCTCTTGCCTAAAAGGATTAAATCTCAAAACTTGAGTATATTTGCCTTTATTACCTTAAACTTATCTTCTAATGCTGCATTAGTGCAAACCCCTATCATTTGGATCTGCCTCTTAATAACCATCTCATATCCCCAAACTTATCACTGCCTTCTTCTTGTGAAAGTTAACTGGCTTCAGTTAACAACACAAATCACCTTAATCCTGTCCATCTCTCAACTGAAATTAGTCTTTCTACAAAAATGTCCTACTCTGTTACAAACTAACAGTCAAAGCCTCTACCTAATTCTCAAGGACATTAAAGGAACAGACTCATTTAAAACAACATCTGGAAGTCCATAATCCTCTGTAACCCCAAAGGGGAGCAGAGAAAAAAGGCATTGCCATATATTTATATTATACCATTTTAGTAAGGTATTTGAGAATATGAATCACAACATTTTAATAAGGATGCTAATGAACACGAGTTTACATTAGAAAAGGCAGGGTAATTGCCTGATAAAGGAGTGTTATTCTTCTATTTTTCTGCTTCCTAAATTCCACCTAACATTTGCATCATTACCAACAACCTTCTACCTCCTATACTGCTTTGCACTATATCTGAATTTCAATAGATATTATGCAAAGCAGCATGAATGGATATAGTAATTTGAACTATATCCATTCATTCTCACATCCCTCCCCAACAGTGCCTATCTGTTATGCTACATTTCAACTTCTACTTTCCCCAAATAAACCCTTATTATTTCTTATCTTCACTCCCCTTTAGATGCATAAGAATAGATACCAGGACAACCTAACTCTCTTCCATCATGAAAATCCTTGCTTTCTTCCTGCCTTCTACCAGCTTTCAGACTCCAGCACCACTAAATATCCTACAGCCCTGCAACTTCTTGACTCCTTCATTACTACTTCCCCACTATCTGCCATCAATAAAATACATATCCCCTTACTTAATCATGCTATTCAGGAGCTTATCCTCTATTCTTCTCCTCTTCTTGCTCATTCTGAACCATCATTCATCCTACCATGACTCAATAATAGTTCTTAACATCTCTCCAGCTCTGTCCCAACTACCTAGCCGTACTTCCTCTATAAACTCCACACACATTACACCAGACCAATTTAATGATGCACCTCATTTTTACCCAAAAAAAGACTGATTAACTCAATTTCAGCTAAAATCAAGGTAAAATTAAGTGGAAAAATACTTCCCCCCAAAAAAAAAAAAAATACAAGAATCAATAATATCCTGCTATACTAAAATCCTCCTAGGAGGAAACATTCACCTTACTCTTGACTCCAAGTATCGCAACCTATATCAAGACGATTACCTTTACAAACAAAAAAGCCACAGGAACAGCTCCAATGTAAAACCAATGGTGAAATATTTAATCAATCAACAGCATACACGACAACACAGCATGACAGCTGCGAATCACAACAAATGAATAAACAATGAATTTGGTGCAGTATTAAGCACTTTTCGTCTTTAAGGTAAACAGACTTCTTCAGATACTAATACACCATTTGCGCATTACTTTTAATGTGATACTAAAGTCACATGTTTAAAGTTCCGCTTGAATTTAACCCTTTATAGGCTTAAATAAGCCCTCACTTTGTGTCAATGTTGCAAATATGCGTAATGAATATTAAGAATATTCAAAAGCATTGTGTAACATTGTAAAACATTGTTTAACATTTTAAAAATTGTTAATTAGAAATGAAAAAGAATTAAAAAGTTGTGTGAACACTGTATAACATCTGCTTACATGACCCGATCAAATTCTACATAGTTTTCAGTAATGAACTCACAGTATGTGTGTTTATATGCACATATTACATCCAAAGTATCAATGTTTCTACCATCCTACTTTAACTTGTTGTATATTGCTATACATACTTTTCATATGAAAAATACAAAAAGTAAATGAATAAATTGAATTGTATTGTAAGGCGTTCTTATTTAATAAGTTCTTATATGGTATGTGATTGTTAGGAATGACTATGTTGTACATACAATGGCGGCAAATGTGATCTAATGTACAGATTAAAGGAAAAGGAATATGTCCTATTCTTTATTCTTTCCTTGTGTTTACTTCTGCCAAGCTATCTTAACCAATTTTTTAATTTTAATATGCAGGTTATTGAATATAATTTGTTTAAACCTGGTGACCTACATGCGTCAAGTCTCAATTGCCACAATAATTCTGTTTTCTCTAAAAGCAAAGATTTTGGGCCTCCTCTGGTCATTGTTTCGACCTTGTTTTCCAGGTCCAATATTTGTTCAATAACTTTAAACTTAAATAAATGGTTGGGGTACTCCGCACAATGTTTTGCTAAGGCATTGTCTTGTTTGCAACTACTAATTGCATATATATGATCTTAAATTCTTTCCCGTAGTCTTCTATCGGTTTTTCCTACAAAGAAGGCTGGGCATGCCTGACATTGTGCTATATAAACCACCGATCTTGAATTACAATTGTATTTGTTCTTAAGTGTGACATTTCTGTCTCTAATCACAATTTTTTTACCAATGTCTATGTTGTTGTTGTTTGTCATTCGGCTTTTCCCGGTTAGGGGTTGCCACAGCGGAACTCCGGTCTGCTAATGATTAGCAGTTGTTTTTTTATGGTGTCGAGTTGCCAGCATGACGCCCAGCCTTCAACGAAGGCACACCCATTCAACGCATGTCTTTTGAATGCCCACTCGACCGTGGGGAGGACATGCAGACTCCACACAGAAGGCACTCCCAACCCAAGCCGAGAATCGAATGGGAGAACCTCTTGCTGTGAGGCAACAATGCTACCGCTGCACCACCGTGGAAGTACTATGTATCTACAGTAATTACACATTTCACACCTTGACATACCTACAGTCCTGCGAGTACTGTTGTTCTGTCGTTCTAAAATGTTTTTTAGGTTTTTACCCCTCCTATATGTAATCACTGGAAATTCTCCTACTTTTTGAACAATTTCTCTGTCTGTTGTAAACAAATGCCAGTTCTGTTTCAGGATCCCCATAATTTCCTTAGCTCTTAAGTTGAATGTTAGAACAAAACTTAGTATACTTTCGTTCTTTACTGTGGCATTGGACCTCGGTATAGATGGAAAGAGTGTGAGCTATTGTAGAGCAAGAGTGAATTTGAGTGTGTGCTTTTACTGTATATCTTAGCTGTGTAGTATTGTCCTTGGATGTCCTTATGTAATTCAACATCCAAGTGGCTAATATTCATCTCCTGGTAATCACTTGTGAATTTTAAAAATGTAGTTGTGCCATTGAAATAATCTACTATTTAGGTTGCTACCTCACATCTTCCTTTAATTATAAGGAAAATGTCATCCAGGAAGCATGTATAGAAAAAATACTAGTTTTTAAATGAGCATTGTCAAGTACAAACTTGTGTTCCCAGTATGCCATGACTAAGTTGGCAAAACTGCCTCCACATGGGGACCCCATGGCTACCCCATTTTTTTGCAAGTATATGTCATTGATAAATGCAAAAAAATTATTCTCCAGTACTATACCTAGTAGTTGATCAATTAATCGTTGTTCTGTGTCACATGCCCCTTTTGATCTTATGAATTCAATAACCCACTCTATTCCCAGATTATGTGGGATAGATGTGTATAAGTCACAGACATCTACTGTTAGGAAGTTACTATCTGCGTTAAACTCAAGTGAGTTAATTTGTTCAAGGAATGTCCATGAATCTTTGCATATCTGTTGTTCCTTACTAACATAAGTCTTTAGTATAGAGTCTATGACTTTAGCACATGGGTATGTGATGGACTGGCAGGCATCTACGAGGGCTCTCATGGGGGGGTCACTGATGTCTTTGTGTATCTTCGGGACTCCAAACAAAGTTGGAAGTCTAGGTAGAGACATAGTCAGATAATTGTTTATGTGTACATCAGTTAGTGAATCAATAAACATATTGTTAATAAACATTTTGACTCTATTGTAAGCTATGTTTAACTCATTTAAGCTCACTTTTTGATAGGCTTGTCTTTCAAGGAGTTTCAACATTTTGTCAGTGTATTGCGTTATGCCCATTACTACTAGACCACCCCCTTTATCCGGTTTCATGATGCAAACTGGTAAATTTCTGAACTGTGTTAAGATCATCTTTTCCACTGTGGACACATTGTCTCTATTTGTAAAATTATCTCTGTTACTAAATACATTTCTAATTTCTGTTTTGCACATATGATCAAATAAATAAATAAGGGGGTGAGTTGGTGGGTTATATTTACTCACTATCCTTAGGTCTTGCCTATCACATGTTCTGTTCCTTAATAGTACTGTCGCTCACTAACATGGGTGATTAGTGCACTATCCCATGTGTGAGGGCCAGCCTAAGGCCTGATCATAAATCAGTCTCATCAGAAGTAGCAATAACATCTGACCCTCATTAGAAGCAACTAGATGAAAAAACGTCTCCAAGCCAATTACAACCTAATACGTGATGGCATTAATAGCTTCATAGACCCTGCCCTCACTGGTGGCATGGGCACTTATACTAGGATTTACACCATTGCCCTTGTGTAAGCATCTATAGAAATGTATTGACACATCTGTACATGATAGGACCAAAACAAGATCCTCAAGAAAGAACAAGCCCACCTGGTGGACATCTGCCTTAACAGGTTATACAATAAGAGAAAGAAATTGCTGTCTAAGAGCAGGAAGGAACTGTCTTTGAACTGGAAGTATTCCCTCCTCGGCTTAAAGAAGCAAATAAGGCACATCATAAGGCATTCTAAAGCTAATTATGAATTCAAATAAACTTCCTTCGCTAAGGATAACCATAAGGCCTTCTTTAGCTACATCAGAAATCTTAAAGGAAGAACCCAGATCTGCACAGAACTGGTTGTTAATGACACTACATACACTGAGCTCATAGAAATAGCAAACCTGGTAACTGACAGGTTCAATGAAAACGTCTGCCCCCATCCCCACCACATATCCTCCACTACAGCATCCCTACCACCTGTCTTCCACCTAGTATTTCCATGGAGCAGGTTGTAAACACTCTCTCCAAAGCCAAAAACACTTCCTCTATGAGACCTGATAATATCCCAGGCTGTGTTCTAAATGGATTAAAACAGGAACTAGCTGCACCGCTGGGTACTCTTTTTAACTGCTGTCTAAGCAGTGGTTTTGTACCTGCTGAGTGGAAAACAGCAACCATCATCCCATTACATAAAGAAGGCACATCCACTGATGCTGGGAACTATAGGCCCATAAGTGTGACCAGCCTAATCTGCAAGGTTATGAAAAGAATAACCATGGACCTTATTGACAAAGATGTAGGAGACCTCCAAATGCTTGATCTGACCCAGTTTGGCTTCATTAAAGGGAGATCCTGCCTCTTGAACTTGGTGGACTTCTTTGAGACAGTTATCAAAGCCCTGGATGAAGGCAAATCCATGCATATGGCCTACCTGGACCTGGCCAAGACCTTTGACACTACTCTCCACTCAGGCATCATTGATAAAATTACCCAGTTGGAGATCAACTTGTGTATTATCAGGTGTGCTGCAAACTGGCTCTCAGATAGAATGCAGAGTCAAAATACTTGACTCTACCTCCACCACCAGACTCATATCCAGTGGTGTTTCACAGGGATTGGTGCTGGGGCACCTATTGTTTGGAATCTAATTATCAGATGGACAGGCTAAAACAAAAGGCCTATGGCTGACAAATTTGCTGGTGACTGCAAACTGGGTACAGTCATTGAGTCCCCAAATGATGTAAACATCCTATAAGATGGACTTTCACAGACAAACGACTGGTGTTAAAGTCATGGGCTAAAACCCATTGCAAAAAAATGCATTATCATCTCCTATAGCAAGGGCGACATTCCTGCAGATTACCACATTAATAACAACTCCCTAAGCATTCAATCAGTGATGAGAGATTTTAGCACACAGATTGACAGCAACCTTTCCTTTAATCACCACATCTTCACAGTAGTAAAAAAGGCTTTCTATATCGCCCACCTCATAAGTAAGGGCATTGCATCCAGAACAAAAGAGGTTATAATCCCCCTTGTACTCCTAACTCATCAGGCCAATAATAGAGGACAATATTATCCTTGATATGTATTTTACCAGGCACCTGCAGCAACTAGAAAGATCTTACAAAGAAAATACATGGTGTTCAGCATATGCTGACAGACTGAAATCACTGTCACTATACTCTGTCTCTTACAGACAACTCAGAGGCGACCTTTGCCTTTCATATGAAGAAATCTCAAGTCCTGCTCTAATGGAAATGCTGCACATTTGTAAATCAAATGGTAGACAATGCACTTGCTCTAGGGAGCTCAGTCTAGTATGTGACATCAACAGGACTTGCTGGAGAGACAGATATGTCTCACAGATGTTACCTCTCCTCTGGAACAAACTTCCAATTCAGGTAAAAAAGAGCCCCTCGCTGACCCTATTTAAGTGTAATTTGGATGATTGGATGGGAAACTGTAAATTCACCCTAGGACTTTCTCCTGTGTCCCACTTGAACAGGGGCAATAGTTGTTGACCTAGTTCTGCTTAATACCTTGATATTCTTGGGAACAGGGGTTGTACTTGGCTAGGCTTGTAAGGGCCCTAAGGCCATTAAACTAGTAAGCTCCTATGATGCTATGATCCTTTGATCCTATTACTTTATATTCTTACTCCAACTGTCTAATCAATAAAAAAGGAGTCTGTTGCCATGGATATAAATTGTCCCACTATCTCCGTTACTAGCTTGGTAGATATGGGCATCCTGGGGCAATGCAGAAATTGCTTCATGTTTACTGACAACCTGTCAATTCTCAAAAAAACTGATATAGTATGTGAGAGATGTATTTATACAATATCACTGGAGGCAAAGCTCTCACACAAAAGCACTCCTAATGTCAATCGGGTTGTCAATAGTACACACACTGCACCCATCACACAAAATTCAAAGCAGACTCATAGACCCATATATGCTGAGGCACTTAAATTTGGCCTTTCTAAACCCCAATGACCTCCTAGATGAAGTACACATAGCAAATCCCCTCAACAGCCCTGAATACACTCTTTCAAAGCAACAGCCACATCAGCACATATATCCACATCTCATGGAGTATCTACTACTAAGCTCATAAAGTAACAGCCACATCAGCACATATATCCACATCTCATGGAGCATCTACTACTAAGCTCATAAAGTAACAGCCACATCAGCACATATATCCACATCTCATGGAGCATCTACTACTAAGCTCATAAAGCAACAGCCACATCAGCACATATATCCACATCTCATGGAGTATCTACTACTAAACTCATAAAGTAACAGCCACATCAGCACATATATCCACATCTCATGGAGTATCTACTACTAAGCTCATAAAGTAACAGCCACATCAGCACATATATCCACATCTCATGGAGCATCTACTACTAAGCTCATAAAGTAACAGCCACATCAGCACATATATCCACATCTCATGGAGTATCTACTACTAAGCTCATAAAGTAACAGCCACATCAGCACATATATCCACATCTCATGGAGCATCTACTACTAAGCTCATAAAGTAACAGCCACATCAGCACATATATCCACATCTCATGGAGCATCTACTACTAAGCTCATAAAGTAACAGCCACATCAGCACATATATCCACATCTCATGGAGCATCTACTACTAAGCTCATAAAGCAACAGCCACATCAGCACATATATCCACATCTCATGGAGTATCTACTACTAAGCTCATAAAGTAACAGCCACATCAGCACATATATCCACATCTCATGGAGTATCTACTACTAAGCTCATAAAGTAACAGCCACATCAGCACATATATCCACATCTCATGGAGTATCTACTACTAAGCTCATAAAGCAACAGCCACATCAGCACATATATCCACATCTCATGGAGCATCTACTACTAAGCTCATAAGGCAAGTCACCACAGAATCCCATACTCTTGGCATCGGTGAATCCATTGCTGATGTCTTTCTCACCTGGCTGAGTAAGGAGAAACTCATGGTCAGTTGCTTATCAGGGACCGGGATCCACCACATTATGCTTGCACTCATGTCACTGGACCACAAGTATAGTATCGCCCTAGACTATATGAAGAGAGAGAGACATCATGGAGCTCTTGGAATACGTTTCCCAGGCTGGTATGAGCCTAGTACTGAGCAGCATTTTACCTTCTCCAAGGATGATGCCACAATATGAGCAAAATATGACTGACTTTAATAATTGGCTTGATTTCTGATGTGATTCTAAGGGGGTGCAATATTTGTCAGCATGGAAGGAGATGGTCAGCAGACCACACTGCTTTGCCAGGAATGGTCTGTACTTTTCCCCTCTAGGCTTTTGAATATTCGCTAAATCATTGTCCTCCCCTCATAGTGCCTTTTTTAGGCAATGTCAAAATGAAAGCACTTCCTACATAGCAAATCAATACGAAGAAAATCTAAAGGTGTCAATGCTCAATGCTAAGAGCCTAAACAAAAACCTCCACTCTCTAGAAGGTCTCTTCATCCTAGAGAATGATGATGTCTGTGTGGTCACTGAGATGTGATTTAAGCCACAGAGAGCACACTGACAGTACAAAGTTATAATGCCTTCCATGCATTTGGCCACCATTGGTTGGTAAAATGCTCTAAATGTATCTCAGAACATGCATAACCCAGTGCTTCTGGGGGCTCTAGCTTAACTCAGTTATTTCCTAAATGGTTATTACTGTGCTTACTTGGTCAGGAAAGGTGTGTTAAAAGGATGCAATGAAAACTAAAGCTGAACAGCAACACAATTTCTTTCCTTAATCAAAATTTCTGTTCAAGCCGTCATTGGATGAAAAGGCTGTGTAAAAAGAAAAAAAATGCACTTCAGAGGATATAGGAAGATATGGCTTCTCAAAAAAGCTGAAGAGTAAAGCAAAATGTGAGAAAAGGAAGAAAAAGGAGGGAGCCCAAGATGGTGGGAAAACAGGGGAAGACCTGTGTGTGTGTGTGTGTGTGTGTGTGTGTGTGTGTGTGTGTGTGTGTGTGTGTGTGTGTGTGTGTGTGTGTGTGTGTGTGTGTGTATGTGTGTGTGTGTGTGTGTGTGTGTGTGTGTGTGTATGTGTGTGTGTGTGTGTGTGTGTCTGTGTTGAAACAGTAGGCCTAGGGCACCATTTCACAAAGTCCAGACCTGTACATTAGGCCTAAGAAACCATTTCACAAAGTTCAGACCTGTACACAGAGTTGCTGCAATGTATCGTTGGTGCAACTAAATGCCATTAACTTTAAATGACAATTTGTGAGATGGGCCAACATAATGTGATACATAGGCCTGCTGTAATTAAGAGCACTGCAGCTACAGGTCAGTCTGTGATTATTTACTCCTAAAAGTTTGCAGCATGAACTAAAAGGTTGCTTCGGAGGGTTATCAGTGACAGGGTGATATGTAGACTGGAAGTGCCTAGGGGCCCCCAACTTGACATCTGCTGGGGGCCCCCAAAATGCTAACACCAGCCCTGAGTATCCCAAAAGCATGTGGGAAAATATGTTATGGTCTGATGAGACCAAGGTTGAACTTTATGGCCACAAATCCAAAAGGAATATTTGGCGCAAAAACAACACTTTGCTTCACCAAATGAACACCATCCCCATGGTGAAGCATGGTGGTGGCAGTATCATGCTTTGGGGTTGCTGTTCTTCAGTGGGAACTGGGGCTTTAGTCAAGGTGGAGGTAATTATGAACAGTTCCAAATACCAGTCACATTTGGCTGAAAACCTTCAGGCATCTGCTAGAAACCTGAAGATGAACAGAGATTTCACCTTTCAACACTACAATGACCCCATGGATACACCAAATCAACAACCAGCCAGTGCCCAGACCTAAATCCAATAGAAAATCTGTGGGAGGTGACCTGAAGAGGGCTGTGCACAAAAGATGCCCTCGCAATCTGCCAGATTTGTAGCGCTTTTGCAAGGAAGCGTGGGCAAATATTGCCAAGTCAAGATATGCCATGCTGATAGACTCCTACCCAAAAAGACTGAATGCTGTAATTAAATCAAAAGGTGCTTCAACAAAGTATTAGTTTAAGAGTGTGCACACTTATGCAACCAGCTTATTGTATGTTTTTTATTTTTTATATTTTTCCCCTAACAGATTTGTTTGTTTTTCAATTGAATTGCACAGGTTATAGGTCACATTAAAGGTGGGAAATGTTTTGAAATGATTTGTTGTGATCTCATTTTTTTATATCACAAAAGCCTGGCATTTTAACAGGGGTATGTAAACTTTTTATATCCACTGTATGTGGCTGAGCCATGTACAGAAGTAAGTTACAATAGGAAAGCTGGTGGTAGAATGCAGAAGTCCAGGAAGTCATCAAAAGAAAGGAGTGCAGGAAAAAGTGGGAGATCGAAAAGATGAACTGGGGTAGGAAGGAATACTGACTGGCTGACAAAGATGGTAAGAAATGAGTTGCAATAGCAAAGAACAGGGCATCAGTGGCATTCTACCAGCTTCTAGAAAATGACTCAGTAGGTGGCACAAAGAAACTATATCAGGTTGCATGTCAAAGAAAGAAAGATAAAGAAGATAGTCTGACCCTCTTCATAACAGATGGTAGCAACAACCTGCTCATCAGTCCACAGGACATCAAAGGCAAACAGAAGTAGTACATCAAGCAGCTTCTGAATGAAGAAAACCCCCACAGGATGTACAATTACAGACACAGCCTATGATGAGAGAAAAGAGGAGCCCATCACAGAAGAAGTAAGAACAGCACTAAGGAAAATGAAGTCATGGAAAGTAGCAGGCTCAGTTGATATCACAGCAGATACTGTATGATAAAGATGCTGATTGAGATGTGGAGAATGGCTCCTGAGTGTATTCATAGCAGTGTGGAGAGAAAGGCATATCACAGATGACTGGAGAATAAGCATACTCATGCCAGTGTACAAGAACAAAGGAGACAGCCAGAACTTTGGGCACAATGCATGAAGGTTCCGGTGATGGTGACTGATGAATGGATATGCAGAGCAGAAAAAAGTAAGATGGGAGATGAGCAGTTTGGATTCAGATCAGGATGCAGCACAACTGACCCAATGTATGGAGTGACAGGTAGTTGAGAAGAAGCTGGAGATGAGGAAAGAGTCCAATTGGGTATTCTTAGACTTGGAGAAAGTGTATGATAAGGTCCCAAGAAAGCTGATTTGGGCAGTTCTCTGGTGGTTCAAAGTCCCAGAAACATTGCTAGAATTAGTACAGGCTACGTACAAGGACTAAATGACTCAAGTATGAATAGTGTTTGGGTTCACAAAGCAGTTCCCAGTGGCAGTAGGTGTGTATCAGGTTTTAGCTGTGAGCCGATTGCAGTTCATACTGCTGATGGATTATATTAGCAAACAAGTAGGAGGGGACATGTCAACAAAGTCCCTGTATGCAGATGATGTGGCATTACAGGCAGACTCTGAGCATAAACTTCAGCAAAGGACAAGTGAAGGGAATGCAAAACTGAAGGCACATGGGATGAAACTGACTATAGATTACACAGTGGTAATGGCGGCAAAATGGAGAAATCAGAAGAAGTTGAGAATTGAGATTAGAAGGGAAAATAGTGGAATGAGTTAACAGCTTTAAGTAACTGGGAGGGGTGGTTAAGCAGAAGGGAAGTCTGAATGAAGAAGTCAGGAACTGGCATAGAGTGTCAGGTATGGTGAAAAACAGAAGAATGACAAAGAAGCTGAAAAATAAAGTGTACAAAACATTGGTGAGACCAGTACTACTGTATGGTACAGAAACCTGGGCAGTAAAGGTAAAGCAATTAAAGAAGCTAGAGTTGATGGAAATTAAGTACCTGAGATGGGTGGTAGGATGCACACTGTGGGACAGAAGATGAAATGAGTACATCAGAACAGAAGCCAAAGTGGCTCCAATAGGAGACAAAATCAAATAGAACAACTTATGGTAGTTCAGGCACATGTGCACAGAAGCAGAAAACAAGTTGGTGAAGTAGATTTAGGATGGACAGGAAGAAGGCAAGAGCAAATGAGAGCATCCAGCATAGCGGTGGACGGATTGTGTTAGAGTAGATCTGTGATGGTCAGGCATGAGTTTAGAAGAAGTCAGGAGTCTGGCATTGAATTGACAGAGATGGCTTCAGCTAACATGGCACCCTGACCCCATGCAGAAAATGGGAAAAGTGGTATGATGATGATTGGTGATGAAGAAGGTTTGCATGATTTTATTGCTTCAGTAGGTAAACATAAATATGTATGGAAAATTCAAATATACTTCATTTTGACACCAGGAAGGCAGACTTTGTCTACATAATACAGAGTCCAGAATTCGAAAAGAAAATGATCAAAGGTTATACACAAATGGTAATGATCCCAGTTTTTATAGCTTATCATTCTAGTTGGAAGTTTCGACATCTAGTTGGAAGTTTCTACAGGTAGGGAAATGTTCAGACTTTGGGGTGGTGGGTCTTTATCCACTGTCAAAGTACTATATTATGTGGGTTCTCACCCTAAGGAATCCAGTTAACAATGTTATTAACAGGAAATAAAAGGATGTTTTTAAAATGTCTTAGATCACAGTGACTAGAAGCAGTTTGTTTGCAGATAAAACACAAAGAGCAGACATGGAGTACTTCTAAACTTATTTCTGCTTCTTTTTTCTCTCTGCACCTTCTGACCTTTAGGTCTGTCATAATGTGACCAACCCATTCATTTCCCATGGGTGACAGTTGACATGAAAATTCATTAACAATGCAGCCATTAGTATTAATGCTTAATATTATCCCTGTTATCACATCTCATGATGATGATGATGATGATTCTACAATGTATAGTTGGTTTGTCATGCACTATCTCCAGATCAGAGTGAAATGTCAACTACCGTATGACTGGACAGCTTGGTGAACTCATGTCACCTCATATTACTGCTGCATTTACCTCTGCTGGATGTCAGCCATGCAGCAAGTACCACTGTCCATCCCCATAGTGGCCACCGTGACATCAATTATTCACACCTTCACTCCCCTGCCAGGTCTTTCATTGCCAGAATCATTAGATAATCCAAGATTTTTCATCTGTATTGTAGTGAGAACTACATTTCACTGTGCTTTGAAGTTGGTGAGAAGCATGTAACGTAATCATATTAAATGAGTGAAAAATAACGAGAAATTGCTCAAAGTCTGAGGTTATAAACAGATAGTGGTATGTATGACCACTATGCTATAAATGAGCAATTAAGCCCCATATGGCCCTTAGGGTTCATGAGTATGATTACCTCATTAACTGATTAGGCATAAAAATGCATTTGCAATAGCATATATCAGTGAGAGTACTTTAAATGAATACAATAAAGTAAACAAAATATTACTACTTTAGCTGGGTTACAATAATAGCTATAGAACACTGGACAGTATTTTCAGAAGAGGAAAAAAAAAACATCCACAATTAAAAGCATCAACGTTATTTTGGATAGATGTATAAATAATAGACTATTTTGCTACACATGTAGATGGCTGGTCCAGTAAAACTAAGTGATGTTTGTCCTGCAAACTATAAAGCTACATCTGTGGGTAGTTATGTGAGATAGCTAAACAAACAATGTGACAATGCTGCAAAGATGGCTGAAGGAATATTGAACTGCAGCATAGAAGGAGTCACTAGCAGAAATAATTTCTCTTTTATGGACATTTAGTAAAACCTTATGCTGAGGAGAGGGATGTAAACCCCTTTTGTTGTGTAATGACTTGCGGAAAGCCCCACAGTCAGCTTTCTCTTGTTGAGCACCACACCGATCAACTGAGAAAACTTGCTGAATCATGTTTTATCAGACTCTGTCACATACTATGAAGAAGAGTTCTGTTTATAAAGATCAGGCTATTCCAATTTATCCATAATAATGTGATCTTAAAGTTAATATACATCTATACAAAGAGAGACATGATCTTAGAGTTAACATATATAAGTAAGAGGGGATTAAGGGAACACAGTCTTGCACATGAGGGGTGCAATAAGGTTTTCCGCCCTATAAGCACTTTGTTTTCTTATCAGACACTGAAGGACTGATGAAGGCTGATAATACTGGACGAAAGTGTTTACCTAACTTGGATAAATAAAGTCAATTTACATGTCAGCGGTTGCCTGCTTTTTAGCTTTTTGCCTTGTTTTGGTTGGTTTGTTTTTAGTTATTGGTTATACCAACCATAAGGATCATGAGGGCCACCATTCAAACAGCCATTAGGGTGGTTTTAGGTTTTTTGCTTAGATTTACCCAGCCCAAACAAATGCACTTAGCAAGATGTAAGGGGACAGAGTGCAATGGGGTGACAATGGAGGCTGTTTCAGCACTTTTGTAAAGAGTGATGCCTCCAAGCAGCCTTGTCCTCCAAGGTCACATCCAGTGCTATTCCCAGTCTCCACCAGGGATTTAATATGACCACATGTGCCCTTGAGTTTGGGCAATCCTCCCCATACCCCTAGGAGAGGCAAGTGAGCCAGACCACTGCATTGCTCTCACTCCATCCTTGTCTGGCTTTTCCAGTGCTGGAGCCACTAACAAAACCCCAGTCACCAGGGCTGTACTCAGGAATCCATGCCCTGTGTCACAGAGACTGAGTATAACATTTCTTTGGTGGCTTTTCTAGCCGAACAACAATATTGTTAACAAGTTGTGATATGGTATCTTAAATTGTTTTCTTGTGGATTGTCTGCTCTGCATAACAGCATCATCTTGGTGAGTTTGTCCATCACAATAATTGGCTAAATCCACTTAAAGTGCCATGAATACTTCAGAACTTATCTTTAGAGGTATAAAGGGAGGGAAGGCAGTTCAGAGAATAGCAGCAAGTAACAAATGGACCTGATATAAAAATATATTAAACTGCTTTACTGCAGATAGCCTACCATCTTATATAGAAACAAGGTAGAATATAGATATGCCAGAAACATCCAACTTTCCAATAAAATCCAGAGGGTGGGAATTGTCATTAACAACAGTATTTGAGAATAAAAGGACACAGACTGAAGCAACAAGTTGGATGATTCAGGAACACAAGTTAATTTTTAGAAAATTAGAAAAGTGGTCAATAATTGCAGCAAGTAGTGTCAATATATGACTAAATTCTGTGACAAAAATCCAAAAAGCATGTGACAGATATGCATTGCTTCTTTACAAGTGATAAAAATGTACTACTCATTTGATAGCATGTACGGCATATCCAAACAGGGTTGTACTCAGGAATCCATCCCCTGTGTCACAGAGACTGAGTATAACATTTCTTTGGTGACTTTTCTAGCCTAACAACAACATTGTTAACAAGTGTTGATATGGTATGTTAAATTGTTGTCTTGTGGATTGCCTGTCCTGCGTAACAGGTAGGAAGCGTAGTCATCTACCACAGACAATGTAGGATCATACATGACATATAAGAAATTTTTCAGTACTACAGGACAGCAATACCTACTACCATCTGTCAAAGTTGTAAATCTAGTAGAAGTTTTAGCAGTCAGTTATAACGTGTTATGCTTTCTGCTATTATTCTTAAGAGAACCCGTTATGTTAATTTTCTTATAGTATAACGATATCCTGACCTCCTGAGTTTGACTAAAATATTTTTTTTTTCTTTTGTAAATTAAGCGAGTATAGAAATGAAGTGAAATGCTCCTCACAGGTTTGCTACAAAAATGATGAATTCATAAAGACACATGAATCAAGAGCCATGGAACACCCTTGTCATCCCTATTCATTGTATGTTCACTGCTCACACGTTGTGCTCATGTGTTATTACTGATTCGGATTACCAAAGTGACACTCAGAGCTAGTTGTGGATATGGGTTCATTAAATGTGTGTTACTTGAATGAGCACTGCTATATGACTGACGTGATTCCTCTGGCAGATCTACCCATACAGTAAAAAGATCCTGGTGATATTCCAATGCAAGGTACTTCAATTAATCACCTAGTTCAGCAAAAGCAAATTGTTAGCTTCCCCTACCCATGCCAGTATAAAAATCAGAAACTATATTACTACCCAAGGGATGGACTTCTCTTCTAACCAAGTTGCAGTTGCAGGTAGTATGGTGTGTTAATTTGCTAAATCTTCCTTCATTGTTTATAAATAACATCTCAGGGGATTCTTACAACATGTATTATCCACATCTTATAGAGCCATTTTTATGTGATCAGATCTTAAAGACAGATTTCCCCAACGAGCCGTATCGATAGCCAATGATGTCATAGTTTTAACAGCTGCTTGTTTTCACCAAAATAATAATAAAAACATTTAATTCATAAGCATGTTTGTAAAAAGTTGAGGGGCTACTCTGATAAACAGATAAAAAAGAAGCACAAGAAGTTAAGCTTTAACCCATGCAAGCTGCATTACTAACAACAAGCACATCTTTCAAGAATAATATAACAGCAGCTGTGAAGCTGGAGGGGATATTTGTACAGGGTACGACAAGCAGTCATGTGAACACTCTACTTGTTTTATTTTCATTTGCATACTGGGTATTGTTCATAACGTGATACTTCTGTTTTATCATCTTACTTTAATTTGTCAGACTTATGATGTATAACTTCCAGTTTTCAAATATAAAGAGGTTTCACACAAAATGACTAAAATTGTTGCGTCACATTGGTCCAGCAGTTTTGATTCAGTTTCTCCTATATTGTTCCACTTTGAGACAATTATCTTAGTGCATATATTACCCAAGTTATCATCCATTCCATCAGGGATGAACAGATTGTCAGGTATAGAAGAATATACCTGTTATTTTCATAAAGAAGGTATGATAACAAACCAGAACAATGTTCTGAAATACACAGAGATCTATTAGTTTTTTTTACCTTTTGCCAAGTTAACTTAATTATATTCATGAGCAATATTTTTCCTCTGAAAATCTGCATGGATCTTAACCCAAGGAGGAGCTAAATATCACTTGCCATAATATTTTATTTGTCGTTACTCAAGGAAAGTATATGAATTGGTTAACTTCCCCATAAAATGTTGCAGAGCCCCATACATCATCTATATAAACCCCTTGAACAGCTGTCACCCATAATAGAGTTAATTAGGCAAGTAGGGTAGATTGCCAGGCCTTTCACTGTGTCACATGCATACAACCTACACACTTATCTGCTGACAATTTTCATATCTTTAAGATGTTGGAGGAAACCAGCGTACCCAGAGAAAATGCAAACAAACATAGCAAAGACATGCAGACTCTACATAGAAGATATCCTCAGATGAAACTGAAATAGAGATCCTTTTGCTGTAAGGTGACAATATTACTCACTGTGCTCCTGTACTGCACTGAACTGGTAAATCACCATCTTTCATGTAGGAAGTCAGAGCTCTTAATGCCAGGTTTCATTTTAAAAGTTATCTTAACAATGACCATTTGTTGCACTACATGGAAGGGTATACACAGACACATACCCCCATGAAACTGTGACCCCCTGTGAGTGCCACAGTCCCTGGAATACTAAAAATTTAAAAAAAAAATGTTTCTCTTTTTTTAAACCAGTTCCTGCTCACCTGCTCAAAGTAGAATTGCAGGGCTTCTTCACTTCTTATCTGGTTATTTCCAGCTTAGCTGACTGCCTTGGCTTTAATGAGTTAGCAAGCAAGCGTGACTTTAATGGTAATTATGAGCACTTTCTCTTCCTGCTCAGCCGAACAAATATGACTCATCCCAACTTTTCTCACACTCAAGAGTTACAGAACTGGGAGGAATGGCAAAGCTTTGGAATAGAAGGAGAACAATTAGAAGGCAGGCCAAGTGAATGAACAGCTTTTTAGAAATCAGAACGTGTGTGTGTGTGTGTGTGTGTGTGTGTGTGTGTGTGTGTGTGTGTGTGTGTGTGTGTGTGTGTGTGTGTGTGTGTGTCTTTTCCATCGAAAAACATCCATCCAAGTGGGATGGTAAGTAAATGCTGGTCATAAGAGTTAATGTCATCAGTTTTTTCATAATTGTTATGCATTCCAAAAATACACTTTTCTTTTAATTAGAGGAGCAATTCCTGGTTAAATAACTTTCTTCAATTCACACTGTACCTTAACTATTGTAGGTATCTCATTAACAGCTTCAAGTCTTCATCCTCCACATCAACTCCCAGATCTCTGTTTGCTACTTTTATATTATTTTATTTATTTTGTTTTTATGTATTTATTTATTTTTGGGGGGAGGATCTCTGAGGATTATAATCAAGACCAGTCATTAGAGTTTTATAGTTATTATTAAGAAAATGCATGCCCATGCAATGCTGTTACTTTTTTAAGTAAATAGAGTTGTGTGGCACGTAATGCTCTGATATGCTAATAAATTCCTATAGTAAAGGTAAAGGGTATAATCATCCCACTTCCATTTGCTTACTGTGTGTCTGGAGCAGGTCACTCAGACAGCACTCCTTTGCCATTCCTAAAAAGGGACACTTTCTCCAGTGGTTTTAGATGGTTAACAAATAGATACAAAAATAAAAATTATTTTTTTTTACTTTTTGTAGCCATTGCCCCACCCCCTAGAATTACTTTTGGCTTTCTATAGATGTCTTGAGTAAAGAAGTTGTTGAGAATTCTTCTGGTTTGTTATTTGTAAACTGTGTGGTTTTCTGGAAAAATGTTGTGGATTGCAGTCACTAAGTAAGTAATGATAGGCTCATGAGTTTCAGACTTTATGTCCTTCAGCAAATATTTGCTAATGCAGTTTTTTAAGTATATTACAGAAATACTTAAAATCTGCTATTGATCACTGGTTCTTTGATTCTTGAACTAAGTCATTGGGGGAGCATGGGGTACAATTGGATGCACTGTATGATTCTCACAGCAATGAGCTGAAATAAACTTCTTAGTCATAGTTTGTGCATTTCTTCATTTTATCACAAGAAAATATCTGGATGTGTGCAGCCATACAAGTGGTTGTAATTGATGGATGTGTATGTATGTGTGTGTGTGTGTGTGTGTGTGTGTGTGTGTGTGTGTGTGTGTGTGTGTGTGTGTGTGTGTGTGTGTGTGTGTGTGTGTGTATGTGTGTGTGTGTATGTGTGTGTGTGTCTCCTGCATCCAAGAGTAGTTATGATATAAAGGAAGAAATCAATTCTAATAAGCTGTAGCTTCATATGAGCAGTATTCTTTGGTTAAAATGCTCGGTTTCTTTGTTTTGTTGACAGCTGACAGTTTGTTATATTGTTTGCCTGTGAATAAACTGGACAGCATAAAGTCTATGAGTTTAATGTTAAAATATTAATTATGGAGGCATTTTTAATTTACTTTTTTTGCAGGGGGTGTGCGGGGGCACGGCATCCTACAAGAGTTTGTTTTGTTTGCTGCCATTGTTGTGTGCTTGTTGGGTTGGCCAATGGGTTACTCATCGTCAGTTTCCCATTGGTGTTCTGACCCGTCTGTGTTGTGTCCTGTCAGTGTTGTCAGCTCGGTCATGTGAAAGTCGGTGAAGTGGTATTTCGGTAATGTCTAGAGTTCCCATACATATATATTTATATATATAAAATACAGATACAGCCCCCCTGCACCCTCCACACCCCCCAAGTTAAATATACCAACTCTGAGATTGCACTACAGCGAGGATAAGGGAAATCTCCCAGTCTGCACTGTATGCCTATCTCTGTTCAGGATTTCGAAGTTTTAAAACTTCGAACATATAATCTTCGATCATATGAAATTCAAGGTTTTAAGCTTCGAAATTCTGAATGGGACCCATAATGTATACATATATATATATATATATATATATATATATATATATATATATATATATATATAGAGAGAGAGAGAGAGCATTTGGGAAGGCCGACCCTTTATTCAGCTGCTTTTACTGTAAATTGTGTTCTTCCTACTTTATTACCTTATTTTGCTTTGCTGTTTGCTCTTAAGTATTCAAGTGCTTTTATTCTCCTGCATTTATTACTATATGTAAGTAGCCTGATTAAATTTGTCTGTTATTCTAAGCATCTTAGTTTTGATTTTAGCACTTGGGCTTCAGACCATTTTACATTTAAGAAAGTTTATGTGGTCTACATTGTTGTGGACAAACCCTTATCAAAATTCTCTCTCCATAAGTCCATCCAAGTTTCAGAACCCTATGTCTGGACAATTCCCATCAGTTTCTCCTGCCAGCCTGGTCAACATGGGCATACTGAGACAGTGCAGCAATGGCCTCATTTTCACTGAAAACCCACTTCTCCTAGCACATAATTCTACTTTCAAGAAATGTATCTATATCAGTAACTCGGAGCCATGCTCTCTCTCACCACTCCTGACAAAGAGGAGATTGCCAGCACAAACACCCCACCACCCACATCACATAGCTAAGCACAACGCACACACACACACCTATGCAGAGGTCCATAATAAAAAACTTACCTAAACAGCAGAGACCTCCAAAACACACTCACTAACAGTCCACACCCAACACCAAATGCATCACAGACAGCAAACAACACACCAGTGTCTCACAAACACACTCCATAAAGCATAAAGCACTAAAGGTGGAGGTGTCTCTATTTACATCAAAAATAAATACATTTCAAGGTTGGTCAAACAGGACAATGCACTTGAGCTGCTCCATGTTCAAATCACCATAGGTAAAATCCAATACCATTTCCTTGCAAGCTATAGATCCCCCTCTATGCCTCTGGAAACCCATACCATGTATTTAAATGTATTAGAAAAACTAACTATCCAACCCAGCAGCATATTCATGGGTGACGTTAATTACCCCACTATTAACTGAGAATCCTATAAGACACCAAACGTATATGCACAGAGGTTCCTGGATTTTGTAAACACAAATTTCCTGGTGCAACATACTGGATCTGGTCCTCATTAATATGGTAGACTGCTGCACATGCCCTACTGTAATGCCTCCTCTGGTAAGGTCAGACCACAAAATAGTTACCTTTGAAGTAAAAGCAAAACCTGGACCCCCAGCTAAACCTGGAATATCCAGGAACTATTCTAAGGCTAACCTCCTGCTATTAAGTGAGAACCTAGCAAAATTTCAAGCTCCCATAAACTCTGAGAACACTTCTGCCTATGCAGAACTGTTCACAGAAACCCTGTACAAGCATGTTAATAGCTACATAGAGGTAGCTGTACCCAGCAGGAAGAAGTACAGAACTAACTCAAAAAACAAGCCACCCTGGTGGAATCACAAAATCAATCATCTGTATAACAGGAGGAAGAAAGTCATGGCAAAAACTTGGAGGTGCATTACCCAGCAGGATAAAGCACTCTCATCAAATTAAACAAATAACTCAGAGGACAAATAAAGTCTACCAAATCCAAATTTGAGGTAAGATTGGCCTCCCAGGCCAAGGACAACCACAAAGCATTCTTTAGCTTCTTTGAAAAGGTCACCAAAGCAATGGGGGAGGGCAACATTTTTCACACTGCCTACCTTGACCTGGCCAAAGCATTTGACATAATACTTGGGTATTGTTGACAAACTCAAGAGGTTAAGTACAAACCCATATGCCACCCAGTCGATAGACAACTGGCTCACAGACAGGACCCAGGAATTTAGAATTGGCTAGTCCACCTCTACAAAGAAGCCAGTCACAAGTGGAGTCCCTCAGTGATCAGTTCTTGGACCACTCCTTTTTGGCATTTACCTCTCAGTAGTCAAGGTAATGCCAGTGGTCTCTAGCTGACTAAATTTGCAGAAGATTGCAAATTAGGAGCTGTCATTGAATCTCAAACTGACACAAATGTTCTATAGGACGGGCTTACACAGACAAACAACTGATGTCAGAGCCATGGACTAAAACTAAATGCCAAGAAATGCATAATAGTATCCTTTGGAAAGTCATCAATCCCTGCTAACTATCATATTGACAACACACCCCTTAGAGTTGATCCAGTAGTCAGGGACTTAGGGACACACATAGATAGTAATCTAGCCTTTGATCATCATGTGTCTACAGTGGTGAGGAAACCATTCTATGTTGCACAATTATAAACAAAGGTATGGCATCTAAGTCCAAGGAAGTCATTGTTCCATTGTGTTTGGCATTCATCAGACCTAACATTAACTACAATGCCCCCTTTGGTATGTACCTAACCAGGCATATCCAACAACTGGAATGTCAACAGAGGTTCTTCACTAAAAGACTACAGGGCATAAGTAATATGTCCTGTGCAGACTGCCGCAAGGCCCTATCCCAGTTTTCTGTCACCTACAGCCTTTTGAGGGGAGATCTATGCCTGGTTTTGTCAGACCCCACTCTGATGACCTCCTGCATATCCACAAAACAAACAACACCAGAATTACTGGTTCTAAAGACTTAAACTTTGCCTGTGATATAAATAGGACCTGCTGGAGAGATAGGTATGTTTCCCAGAGACTGCCCTGTCTATGGAATAGGCTCTCTATCCATGTGAAGCAGAGTTCCTCCCAAACCCAATTCAAGTGCAACTTGGACAATTGGATGGGAAACCGGAACTTCATCCCTGGTTTGGGACCTATGTCTTTAATGGACACAGGTAACCTGTAAATGGTTCATCTCCCAGGCCCATGCTTGCACTTATCAAGGGTATCAGAACTTGTCAGAGATTTGGAATGCATGGTAAGGTTTAAAAAGGCTCTTGTGGCTGTTAGCCTAGTAAACACCTGTGAACCTATGAACCTATAACAATAAACCAAACATACCAGTCATTGGTGACACAATTGTGAAACACACCGATGACCCCCCTCACCAGGCTCAACAAGGAGGAGAAGATCACTGTTAGTTGTGTGAGAGGTGGAAAAATCTGCCACATCATGCATGCACTTAAATCTCTCCACACCAGGTACAAGTATGACTCTGTCATTGTCCATGTTGGTGTGAATGACTTGAGACATACCTCCCTGGACTATATGAAGACAGACATGATTGAGCTCTCAGTGTATGTGTCCCAGTCAGGTATGACCATAGCCCTAAGCAGCATCCTATCCTCACTAAGAATGATACCATGATACCAACAAAAAATAATTGACTTTACCAAATGGCTTCATTTCTGGAGTCATTCCAAGGGAATCTAGCATCTGTCTGCCTGGGATGACATAGTTGACAGGCCTTGATGCTTTACCAGAGATGGCCTCCACTTGTCAACCCTGGGATTCTGGATTCTGGCCTAGTCTCTTGCCTCCCCCATTGTGGCGTTTTTAGGCAATGTCCCAAAGACAAATTTTCCAACATAAAAGATCTCCCAAAAAGCAAGTTGAAGGTCATGCTGCTTAACTCTAGGAACCTTAACCTGAAAATGCACTGAATGGAGGCTCTTCTCACACTGGAAGATGCCGTTGTCTGTGTGGTCATGGAAACTTGGTTCACAGCTGCCGAGAGCAACCCTGCCTTACCAGGCAATACCTCATTCCACTCATTCTGACCCCAAAATGAGGTCAGAAAGATTAAGGGTGAAGGAGTCTCTATTTTCATTAAAGACAAGTACACCTCCAGACTGGTTTTCCAGTATGATGCACTAGAAATACTCCAGTGCAAATGACAATTGGCAAGAAACCCATCCAAGTATTAGCCAGCTATAGACCCACACCATGACTCAGGACACCAACTCTTCCTACCTGGACCTACTTGACTCCATCAAGGTACCCCTAACACTCTGATCCTTGGTGACTTCAGCTACCCAACAACAGACTGGGTGAGCTATTCCTGCACAAATGCACTCACCCAATGACTCCTTGACTTCATCAGTTCTAACACACTAGACCAGCTTGTCTCATCACCCACAAGGGGAGATAACATTCTGGATTTGGTTCTTAGCAACATGGACGACCTCTGAACCACCCCCATAGTAAGTTCTTCCCTGGTGAGATCAGATCATTGGTCTGTCTCACTCGAAGTTTCTATTCCACCCCACCCCCTGCCCACAGCCATAATCAGGCTAACAAACTTCTCAAAAGCTAAATACAACCTTCTAAGGGATGGTATCAGTATCTTCACACTACCACCCCCCTCAGAGGATGCAGACAACTATTCTGAACAGTATGCTAATGCAGTATACAAGTACCTGTTCAACTACATGGACTCAACTGTACCCGACAGAACTAAAACCTGCTCCTCAAGGAAACACAAACCTATCTGGTGGACATCCTCTATCAAAATGCTTTACAACAAAAGGAAGAAACTGTTGTCCAAGAGTAAAAAGGCACAAATTCCTAATTGGAAAACTCCCTCCTTAGCTTCAACAAGCAAATTAGATCACTAGTGAAAACCTCCAAAGCCAATTATGAATAGAAACGATCCTACAAAACAAAGGTAAACCACAAAGCCTTCTTCAGTAATGTCAGGAATCCCCTTGGCAAAGCCCAGGTTTGTTCCTAATTAGTTCTTAACGGTACTACTTACACTGATCCTGTTGATTTAGACAACCTGCTAGCAGATAGGCTCACTGCAAACTTCATGCTCCTGTCCCCCCAAAGGCCCATTTGACATCCCCAATACTTGTCTCACACCTCACATCTCTGTAGATCAAGTGTGAAAGGCTCTATCCAAGACAAAGAACATAGCTTCCATGGGACCTGATAATGTCCCAGGCTGTATTCCACACCATCTCCATCAAGAACTAGCCTCACCATTGAGCACCCTATTCAACCACAGCCTAACTTCAGTCTTCATTCCAGCTGAGTGGAGAACTGCCATTCTCATCCTCCTGCATAAAGGTGGTCCCATTACTGACCTTGGAAACTATCACCCCATTAGCTTGACAAGTCTGATCTGTAAAGCTATGGAACATATTATTATGGACCTCAAAAACACAGACATATGCAATCTCCAAGCACTTGATCCCACCCAGTTCAGATTCATCTAGGGGAGATCTTGCCTGTTGAATCTAGCTGACTTTTATGAGATTGTTACCAAGGCCCTGGATGAGGGAAAGTCAGTACATACAGTTTATCTTGATTTGGCCAAAACCTTTGACACAATCTCCCACTCGGGCATCATCAAAAAGCTAACACAACTTGGCATAAATCCCTATCTCATCAGGTGGGTGGCCAACTGGCTCACTGATAGGAACTACAAGGTCAAAATAGGTGTCCCCTCCTACAACGGCAGACCTGTCACTAGTTGTGTTCCCCAGGGATCTGTCCTGGGAGCCCTACTATTTGGCATCTACTTCTCACAGGTCTAGGCAAAAACAAAAAGCCTGTGGCTGGCCAAGTTTGCGGATGACTGTCAGTTGGGTGCTGTCATTGACACCCCAAATGATTTTAACATACTACAAGAGGGTCTCACAGCAACAAATGACTGGTGCCAAAGTCATGGGCTTAAGATAAATGCAAAAAATGTATTGTCATACTATTTGGATAAAACATGGCTCCTAATGATTACCACATCAAAGGCAACCCCTAAGCAGAAAACCTGTGGTGAGAGACCTGGGTACACAGGTTGACAACAATCTCACATTCGACAATCATGTAGCGGCAGTGGTCAGAAAAGTCTTTTATTTGGTTCATCTCATAAGTAAAGGGATTACATCCAGAAAAAAAGAAGGTTATTACCTGCCTGTACTCCTCCCTCATTAGGCCAATAATTGAGTACAATGCCTTGTTTGGTATGTACCTCTCCAAACACCAGCATTAGCTGGAAAGGCCACAGAATTACCTCACAAAGAGAATCCATGGCCTCTAACACCTGTCCTATGTGGACAGGCTCAGCTCATTATCAATCTACTTATTATCGTACAGATTGCTCAGAGGTGATCTGTGTCTCATATACAAAGCAATCTCAGACCCTGCCCTACTAGAGATGCTCCATTTCCATAAGTCTAACTCTTCACGCATTACCCAATCAAAAGGCCTAAATCTAATATGTGACATTAACAAAACCTGCTGGAGAGACAGATTTGTCTTCCAGTGGCTGCCCTGTCTCTGGAATAGACTCCCCATACACATCAAACAAAGTACGTTGCTGACCCACCTCAATCGCAATCTTGATGAGTGGATGGGAAACTACAAATTTATCCCAGTTTCCACCTGTGTCTTCCCCTGACTGGAGCACAGGTGCTGACTGAGGATTCTTTTTTGGAGATAAACTCTTGACTAGGCTTGTAAAGACCCAAGGCCATTAGCCTAGTAACCTCCTATGATCCTAAGATATATATATATATATATATATATATATATATATATATATATATATATATATATAGGTTCATAGGATCATAGATCAAAGATCATAGATAAACACCTTAACCATTAGGCCACCCTCCTACATACATACATACATATATATATATATATTTATATATATATATATATATATATTTATATATATATATATATATATATATATATATATATATATATATATATATATATATTCCCTGGTTTATTAAATTATGGATTATGTACTGCCACTAAAATTATATTCTGTTTAACTGTATCATTATCAAAATGGCTAATGCAGTTTTTCAATGTTTTTATCTTTCTTTTCCCCACCTTCTTTGTCGCTATCCTTTCTCTTACATACATTTATTTTGTTTCTCATCATTTCTTTTTTTTTTGTTATGTGCAGCAAAACAGCAACTTGTACCTAACTTACCAGCAAAGCTTGCCAGGCACCCACTGGTGACAACAGCAACACCATCACTAGCAGCAGAAGCACTCAACATAGCTTGGTTCCAGCCTGGCATAGTTGCCTTCACACCTCCAGCCCTACCTTCAACACCAATTTCAGGTATCCCTGCACCAAGGGCTGGTACAGTAGTACCTGATAAATGCAATGTGAGTGGAGACGACACATCTGTCACCCATAGCCAGCCGCCATATCTTGTCAACAGGAGGTTGGATGCCTACACCAGCCACATGGAAATGATGTTCTGTTGATTTTTCAGGTTGCATCCCTTCCCAGCACTAGCTCCAACTTCTGAGCCAAGACACAGTGGTGACAGTATATACACCAATGAGTAATGTCTCACTAGGTCTCAAATAGCAGAGGCTGCATGTATGATTACCCAGTCCTATCCTCTAAACCTGTGTTCCTCTTCTGATTGTGTCCAAGCCCACCCATTTGTTTAGCAATCCTCCATTCACCATTGCCTTCCCTTTGTTTGTGTGATGTCTTTTCACTGTTGTGTTCCCTCTTCCTCATTGTGTTACCCCGTACTCTATCAGTCATGTATGTTTCACTGTTTCTTAACATACCCTGCTTAACTTCCTCTTACTTGACTTTCATTCCTCAACATCCCCATCTCTTAATAAATTGGCACGTGTCCCAAAAAAAGAATGTCTCCTACTTATTCCTCTCTTCTATCCAGACATTTACAGAATGTTTAGATGCCTGTCTTATACATTGTTGGTATTTTCCTCATAATATTTGTATTTTCTGGCAAATTGTCAAGCACTGAAGTCAATAAGTAATGACACAGACTTCAAAACCTTCAGAGGAAACATAATAATGCCAAAACCATCATTCTAGCCAGTTTCCACAATTTTAGAAACAAAATGTAATATTTTTTTTGAATTTGGTCCTTTGTTACACATTATGTTTGGCTTTGCCAAGAATTCTACAGTTGAGAGAAGTTGAGAGGCATGCAATTCTTCAGCTAAGAAGTTAAAAGGTATGATGCTACCTCACCTCCATCCTGCTCGTTCTTTATTTGATAATTTTCTTGTGTACCCTCTGCTTGCTTTCCATTTCCAAACTTCAGCCTTGTCAAAGAACAAAGAAACACACCATACACATGCCCAAAAAGGGCTTCTAAATCTGTTATCCTTTTGTGGTCATATTGTGCATGACAGGTCACCATGAGTACTACTAAAGCTCATGTATAACTAATGAAGAATCACACTGATCATCATATAGCAGCAATGAAGTTGTCAGTACTACACACTGTACACACTGGCCTTTGTTACTATCAGTTGTGTAAAGGAGCAGAACTCTACTGAGTGGCAGTTGGCAAATATGAAATGGAGTAAACCTTCTGCCTTTATTCTGGTGTCTTTTTTGGCTCAGATTCTCCATGACGTGATTTGTAGTGTCATTTTACAAAGAAGGGGCTCAAATACTCAGATACTTTCAGAGCAGTATGTGTTTTTTATTTTTTTATTTTATTTTTTCATTTTGTAAATATGTAACAGTCACCATCACCTGATATGCACTTTAGTGAAACCATCAGACTGAGTGCTTCTGTTGCTCACCTTTTTAGAGAAGCATGGGATATAATGAAACTGCACAGAGTTGATAGTCCAAATCCCCTAATGGATGAATATTTTCATTTTTTCATGACATTCACATTATGGTATGGGCACACTGATCAAATAACGATATGGTCAGGACCAGTTCAGGTTGGTACATCATGTTACTTTATTATATCCAGCCTATTGTGTTTCAGTTACAGCAGATAGTGTTGTCACCTCATGCCAAGATGTTCCCTGGTTCAATTCTCAGCCAGAATGCCTTCTGTGTGGAATCTGCATGTCTTCCCTGTGTTCACTAGGGTTTCCTATGGATGCTCTGGTTTACTCCCACATTCCAAATACATAATAGGGGGATTGAACACTCTAAATTGGCCATAGGTGTAAGTTTGTAGTGTGGAAGAACAAGTGCAGCAGGGGTAGCCATCTGGGTAGTGTAAATGTTGGTTGTAGGCGATTGTCACTGTTGAAGTGACACCCCTACCCCATGACCAAAACTGGGAAAAAAGAGTTGTGGATGTTTAGGTTAAGTTTGTCGTATCCCTTTCTCCATTGTGTTTTTCATCTCTGCTTTTGTCAGTTTCTCCCTTTTCAGTCTCCTATCCATTTCTGTTGTTTCTATTGCCCTGCTGCCACCTTTACTTGTCACACTTGGGCATATTTGACTTATTTCCTTCCATAAAACCTTTCTCTGCATGTCTAATCCCTTCAGGAAAAATACATCAGCAACATAGCTTTAAAGTGTGTGCATGCAGCCTACTGACAATATACATTCTTGTGTAGGTTGATGTTTACAGCAGTTTGTTAAACTTTAGTCTGGGCATTGGATGGTTTAACATGATCTTGCCACAGGTCCTTACTGTGGCACAACAAAAAGCTCACTGATAAACACACTGGCCTGGCCCTGAGACTGGTCACATACACACTGTAAACAGTGTTGTCCTGGCCGTGTTTCCGAATTCCCATATAAGTGTTTTTTTTTCAGCACTCTGTGAGATAAACTTATTTTGTTACTTGTTGTCTCTACTTTTGGGGATAGATTAAGTTTGTTCTCTATTTTGTAGCTGTATATGTTCTAGTTTGGAACTGAGAACATAGTGGCAGTAACCACAGTTACACGCAGCTGCACTTGCTGCTATGTATGTTGCTGGATTTCCAACAGACACACTGATTGCTTTCTCTAATCAGTGTGGACATTGAGCAGCGATACTAAAACTTTGTTGTATAATAAAAAATTGCATACTAATTTCTGCACTCGTGTCTCTAAGAATCAGTAAGAATCAATGTTCTGAATGTTAGTATATATAAGGAGTTCTAGTTTTAAGTGCAATTCTTGGAAATGCAAATTTAAATGTGATTAGGGAAAATATATAATACATTCAAGATTGCTGTATCTCAAAGAATTCCCTTTTCTCCAAAGTACAACAACCTTAAATTTAGTATATATAAGCAGAAGGAGAGAGTTAAGGATTGTACATGGCCCCCCTCCATAAAAGCACTATTAATTTTTAACAGCGACTTTCACACACCTCTCTTGCATTTATTTTTCATAGGTTTTGGAAATGCACTAATAAGGTTTAGTTGCTTTCTGTCCCCTTGAAAATAAATACAGAGCATAAAAAATGTGTAATGCTGTAAATAAAAAAAATTATTTTAACAGTCGCATAGATTCCTTGTTTAGTCTCTCCCAGAGCATGGCAGACTATTCCATAGCACATCAGGTAAAAAAACTTGAAAACTTCTTTTTGCATCAGATTAACAAAGCTAAAGCAGGCACGTGCACACTCTTACACACATGCACGTGTACACACACAAACACACCATAAAACCTTAATGTAACAGCTTGAACTGGAACTGGTAAGTTGTGCTGCCTTTCCAAAGTAAACATAATACTGCCACAAGGTCAATAGTTACACTGACTGAACAACATAAGAAAATGACTGAATGATGGAGGACGGTATAACCTGACACCATTAACAGCCTGGGGTGCTATTGTTCTTTAATTTCTGTGCACATCTCATATCAAGCAAGGGCACTGCACTTCAAAAACGTCCGTATCAAGCAAGGGCACTGCACTTCAAAAACGTCTCTACATACAGTGAACAACTGTGTATTGTTACATATGCCTTACACTAACACAACATAATGTCTAGGACATGATTTCAGTGGTCCAGATGGGGATGAGGAATATTTATACTATCTAATATACTAATAAACTAATATATCTCATATGTAAGAAAATGTCAATTCCCTGTCCTCAGTATCTTATTAAAATCACAATGCAGATCTACAGAATCACAATAGAAATCCTTAGACATGTGTGCCAAATAATCCAAGTAGTATATTTGCTTCCAACATTTGTAACATACATTTTCTGAAAATGTGATACAGAATTTTGTTTCAGAATAGAAGTGCATTACATCTTCCAAAAATTCTCTTCGTTCATTCGTTTACTTGATATTTGTTCACTGGGTCTGTGGATGGGTGGGGTGAGGGTGATGCAAGACACTTTTCAGCCACTACCCAGGCCATGGGGTTAAATGCATAATCATTTAATCAGATGAATTCCCAATACGTGCTGCAGCATTCTTGACTAGATTTGTATCTACTTGCAATATACCTTTCATCCTTATATTCAAAACTTACTAAACATTCTGAGTACAGCTAAAACAGTTCTCATCAAGTCTGACTTATCTAAGATTTTTTTTTTACAATTACATAAAACCTTACCTGGATGTAACATTTACAAAACTCCACAAAGCTACTATTTTTTAGTGCTACCGCCTTACGGAGATAATATAACCAGGTTTGACATTATGCCTGCAGGCATGGCAATGTGAATGTGATGAATATATATTCCGATGATTTTTCTATTCCAGTCAAGGGCTCTTAATCTTGTACATCAAATTGTCACAAATCATTGACTAATAATTAACTGAGCAATACGTAATGAACCATTTGTATGAACCTAAGGGAAAGCACAATAAAATAACAAAAACAAACTGAATTTTTGGAGATTAAACTCATCTGGAAAGAAATGCTGAAATGAAAACTTGTTTACAGCTACTGTCTGTTTTCATGCTATTGATGAAGATCATTTACATTTACAAATTATTCACTTATCAGAAATAGTCTACTCTGTTATACATATCTGGAAATGAGGGAACCATTGACTGTTAAGCTGACTATAATATTTCTACAGCACATACCTCAGATTTAATTCAGATTAATCACTTGTCATGTGTTTACTTACAGAATTTCCTTCTAAGATATCTCTCCAAACCATGGTCTCCTCTGAAAGGTCAGAAGCCTCAAACAAATTATCCACCACCACCTGGCCAATCAAATCATGCCGTGTGAATCGATCAAAGTCATACACGCTGAAGTGCAGCTTTCGATTCTGAAGTTCATTATAAGAAACATTAAAATGAAAGGTCTCATTGAAAACGGGATTCAGAGTTTTCCTGTGAACTTTGGTTTGAAATTTCTTTTTCCGGTCTGGCAAGAGATATATTTTCACATATGGGTCAGAAAAACCATTGGCATCCTTTGCTGGAAGGTCTAATGCTTTCAGTATTTTGACAACAAGCTGCTCTGTATTGTATGTGTAACGTAAGGCAAAATTAATCCTGCCGCATGGCTCCATTTCCATCTTCTTGGTCTCTGCATCAGCTGACCTCTGCTTGTACAGTTCTGGTTTGATCTGTCCAATGCTGGTAGCCTGTTCTGGCTTTTCCTCAAGGTGGCCAGCAAAATCTGGACTTGACAAATGTTGGGGCATTTGTCTTGGTAGAGTGTTATACCTACTGGAGTAAAAAAATGAACAATTAGAGTAAATGAAAAACATAAAGTGATAATATAATAAGTATTTTAACCATTTATAACAATATTGTTAAATTTTAATAAATCTTTCTGCTTTAAGGTTCAGCTTTGGAAATGAACACACTAAGTAACCTATAGGCAACTGCAAGTCACAAACTGAATTATCTTCTCATAACAATTAACAGATTTTCTTGTATAAATCAAAGTTTTTGAAGTTCTGGATATACACTACTGAGAAAGAGAAAGGATTATAGTTCCCAGCATGTCCAAACACACACACACACACACACACACACACACACACACACACACACACACACACACACACACATACACACACACACAAACACACATCTGCTTTAAAACATTTGTTGGACTTCTTCTATTGCAGCTGTAGCATGATGCTTCTATCTGTTTTCTACCTTATGGTAATTATTTAGAGGGTATGCCATGATGTTATGAACAGCTGATACCATATAGACGAGTTTATTTTACGGAAGGGTCTAGCATATTATTTCGAACTTGGAATGTTGTTCATTTAACTCTTTGACAGCTTTAACCTTTTAATAAAATGAGAATTATTCAAACCTCACTTATATCTATTGTTTTTGGCATAATTTCTGACTTGTCTCAGTCAGAAATCTTCTGACACATCCAACATAATTCTTTACTGACAAACAGTGTATAACCTTGGAAACGTGTTGTCATATTACTGGGTCCTACTAGAGCATAGAATTCTGGACCCTGTAGTGGTTCCTGTTAACCTACAGAAGAGTCCTTGGGATTTCCTTATATATCAAAATAGCACTTCTGGCCTCCCTGTAATAAAGAAAAGGAATCTTTAAATACAAATATAGCCATGGTTTGTCATATTCACCAAACAGCAACCTCCTGCAAATGCAATATAGCCTGAAAGTACACACAAACAATACTAGGCATTCTTTTAGAGAAGATCAAAATGGTAACATAGAATTCCAGCACGCGGTGATATATTCATATGGTGCAAGACAGGTAGTTGGATTGTGAAGGGAAGGCTACGATTATGTAAGAAATGAAGGGGGGGTGGGGACTGCCTGAAATTTGTTGCTATACGGAGGCACTGACTACACTACGTGTTTTGCAAAACAGAGCAAAGGGGAAGGATGATGAAGAAGACTAGGGATGGATAAACAACAAAGCTCAAAAATACATACTACACATGCTAAGGACAGGAGGGGGAATTCTGAAGCCTTGATAGGCCTGCTCCACATAGGGTCTGTGGAAACCTAGAAATTACACTTTGTGGTAAAACAGAGTATTGGAAGGGTTAGCAAGTATGTAAAAGATCTATTTTGCAGAAAGGGAAGATCCGCTGGGAGACGTCTGGAAAGGCATCAAAATAGAGACAGGCCTAGCTTACAGAAAGGCAGATGGCTACAATGTGACTAGACAAAGACAGCAGTAATACTATGGTTAAGGAAGAAAGGACTCAAGAGTTAGGAGGAAGGTAGAGAAGACCATAGAAGTACATCAGAGGGGAAAGGAAAACAACTTAATACACATATATATGGGGCACTTTACACAAAGTTAAATAGACATAAACACAAGAAGGAGATTGAAAAAAATGAGACTAAGATAGGCAGTAAAAGAATGCTATGTTTCCCAAATATGCATGGAATGAGTGCTTGAAAAGCATAACAAGTCTGAAATGATCCCAGTAACGTGAGATCAATATATGTTCTGTTTGCAGAGATGGTTTAGGACACAGGTACAGATTTTATACAAATGGCATAGACAAGAATGAGCATGCTGGAGATGTGGAAGGGGAGAAGAAAATGATATTCACATATTTTAGGAAGCTGGAGAGTTGAATATTTGTGGGGACTCCACAGGAGAGAGAGAAAATATTTTTTGGTGAACAAATGTCTTGTATGACAATTTTGCCTCTTAGGAATGGGGGACATGCAAGGAACTAATATAAAAAAATTCAAATACTACCTTTAGATGGATTGGTAAGAAGGACAATAGCAAATGGATGAAAAGGTGATCTTGAATGGAAAAAAAATGGAGTAGATAATCTAAAAGGTGTACAAAAAGTTGTAATGTATTCAAGAAGCTGGGGCAGGAAACTAGTGGATTAAAAGAGAGTGGTAAAACGTGATAATATATTACAATACAGGAGTGTAGGAACTGATTTTGGAAAACTGAAGGGCTATTTGAAAGGTATAGCAATGGATAATAGCTCCATAGAGAGGAACAGGGAGGAAAGGGGGTGGGGTTGTTTGAATTTTGAAAGACAGCAGTGAATATGTCTTATATGGAGAATGTTGAGTAATACCTATATTACACTGCATTTTATATATGAGGGTTTTGAAAGATGACAGTGAATACATCTTACATGAAGAATGCTGAGTAATATCTGTATTACACTGTGTTATACATAATGGTGCATGTTGAATGCTATTGTACTGAAAAGTATGATATTAAATTTTAATAAAAATTAAAAAATATAGAAAATTCTGCAAGACATTTTCAATCCTGTTGAGGCCTCGCTGATACAGGTATGTACCTCTGTAGAGAAGCTTGTCTCGACATTTAAGAAACCCCATAATGTCACACAGAAATTATTCTAGTATAACATCGTATGCAGATCTCCATATCCATGACTTTTCAGGCATACTATATACCTAATACAGTGGTTAGAGAGAGAGAGAGAGAGACAGAGATGCACACAAGGGTCATTTTGTGATTCAAGAAAATCAAATTCAATGAACTATCAAGGCTTTTAAACATTGTTTTGCTATCCTAATAACAAGTCAAGCAAAATGTTGTATGTAAGCTTGTAAAATAGAATTCAATGACATGACTTTCTGTAGAT
The DNA here is from genome assembly GCF_019279795.1 of Protopterus annectens. Classification (NCBI taxonomy): domain Eukaryota; kingdom Metazoa; phylum Chordata; order Ceratodontiformes; family Protopteridae; genus Protopterus; species Protopterus annectens. Next base: position 492,359,160 of record NC_056751.1, read on the forward strand.
GTTTACAAGCAATGCATTTACTACCAAAGATTCATCTGGTTAGTATAATGCTGTGTTTTACATACTGTTCTTATCTTGCTACTTTAATGCATGGTTTGCAAAGGACATCTGTCACACAGTATCAATAACAAAAGAAGAATATAACTCAACATCATTAAAAATAAATAATTAAACAAAAGTATATATATATATATACATATATATATATATATATATATATATATATATATATATACACACACACACACACACATATATATATATATATATATATATATATTTATGTATATACCACTGCTGTCTGCAGATACCTATTGCCAAAAATTAAGCAGATTTCTTACTTTGATAGTTAAAGCAGAAAACTAGATGCACAAATGAGGGAAAAAAAACTTAAAGGTATGTTGCATGCATGCATACATGAATACACAGGTATGTAGATTAATTTTATTCTTACAGTGGTACACATTAAAAAGGGCTTCTGGTTTCATTTAAACTGAAGAAAAGACTAGCTTGTTGTATGGAATACAAGTTTTATCCCTGCCTCTGCTTCAAAATGCCATCATGTAATTCATAGTCTGAACAATGGAGGAATCAGTTAAACAGAGATGGGAATGTTTGCTCACCCATGTAGGGGAAGTAGGTGTGTGTTGGCAAACTCACTGGAAGAACTCAACCAAAGCATGCATGCATCTGCCAGAATTTTAGAATGTTTATATTTTTTGTACTGAATCATGCAATTTCTGACATTAGAGGAGGGGATTCTGACAGAGATTTAGAAAATAAGGAGTCAAAATGGTAGATTTTATTAGCAGCAGATATGTTTCCTGGACTTAATGAGACTCAATATAAAATATGTCTATAAAGAACAACTGATTCATTAATATTTAAATGATAGCACTTCATATTAATTATATATACATTTTGCATAATAGTGTATTTTATATTTACATTTGCGATTTATTTCTTCTTATTATTTTTATGCTTAATTGTTTTTTTAAACAGTTTCATCATCAGCTGATTATGGTCATGTGATGAGTATGATTATACAAGAGAAAGGTTCTTTTTATTTATCTTTTTGTTGTCAAGGTTAGCCCCACCAAGCTAGTAATGTCTTTGCAGGGGAGACCTAAGGTGGTATTTATACTTCTTCTTTCAGCTTTTCCCGGTTAGGGGTCGCCACAGCGGAACTCCGGTCGGCTAATGATTGGCAGTAGATTTTTATGGTGCCAAGGTGCCTGCTCGACACCCAACCTTCAACGAAGGCACACCCTACGCATGTCTTTCAAATGCCACTCAACCTCGGGGAGGACATGCAGACTCCACATAGAAGGCGCTCCAGCCGAGAATCGAACGGGAGAACCTCTTGCGTTGAGGCGACAATGCTACTGCTGCACCACCGCAAGGTGGTATTTATACTACTAGGGGAGATTTGGCCAGTGCATCATGCAATTTCCCATACTCTTTTGGATGTGTGCCATGGGATCTTTTTCACGCATCTACACTACCACTAACTTAGGTAGATGGGGCCTCAGTTTAATATCTCATCTAAAGACTTTCAGGAGTGTGGTAAATCCCCTTTATATTGCACTGCTGGGAATAGCACCCACAGCCTTCTGATCTTTCAGTACCAACGCCAGGCATGCTACCTGTTCTGCAATGGATATTAACAAGATTGTTGTTGCTTGGTTGTTCCAAAGAAGTTCTTAAAATAGTAAAAAAAACAAAGTCCTAATTTTTTCATTTGATACTGTTTTTTCTTTCCTCAGCAAATATTTCTAGCCACTGTAAGAGCTTCAAATCAAGGAAAAACCAGAGGTATAGTACCAACATTTGTGACTCAGAGGGATTGAGACCCTTAAAAGATAGAGCTTTAATCTAGATGGGTTGGGGTGTATGCACATACTGTGAACCTAGCATTTCAGCCATTGCACTGCACTATCCCGTCAGCACTTAAACTAATTGAACATATTTACAATATTTGTTAATGCACTTTCTGACTAAGGAACTTCATCCTTACTGGATTCTGTTTTTTTTGCATATTTACAATATATACACAGAAAGGAAGAAATTGAGCATCATATATTGTTAAACAATGATAGGAACACAGTCAAAAACAAGAATATGTTCCAAACACTGAACCACCATGAAGGAGCTCAATTCCAAGTAAAAATCCAAGTAAGAATCCAAATAAAATTCCACAAAAAACGCTATTGCAAAGGTAAGCGCTTTTGCAACTTGTCCTGCAAGAACATGTTCTCCCTTCCTGTCTAAAAACATATATTATCACAATAAAATATATATCTAAAAATATTTAAGAATATATATATAGCAAAGAGGGAGTCAAACAAAACTGCTTCATGTTACTTTCTTCCTAAGTTTCCTACTTTTTAAAACTGGTTTCAGTGATATATAATCATTTAGCCCTGGTGATTTATGTGCGGCTAACATCAAAATCCAAAAAAAAGAGCTCAGAAAAAAAAGCTAAGATGGATTTTCATGTTAGCTGCACATAAATGTTCTTGCAACTAAGCTGCTTGTAAAAAGTTATTTCAAGTTGTCTATCTCTTTAAGCTTGGAAAGCATTGGTACTTTTTTGATTTGATTGGATGGTTTTATATATGTATTTTAAAATGGGTGTGAGTTTTTTAGAATTTATTTTGGTCTGAGGAAGCAACCAGGACAGGTTCCGAAAGCTCTTACCTTTGCCATAAAGTTTTTGTGGAATTTTATTTGTATTCTTACTTGAATTTTTACTTGGAATTGAGCTCCTTCATGGTGGTTCAGTGTTTGGAACACATTCTTGTTTTTGACAGAATTTTTGTGTATTTGTTCCACCACTTAGTAACAGGGCTTTTTCTTTTTTACTAATGATAGGAACACATTAAATAATCAGGATAATCTTATACAATTAACACATTAAGAGTCTTGCTATTTCACTAGCAACATTTCAAGACTATTCCAACCACTAAAAGTCTTAGTATGATTTATAGATCTTTAATCTGATCACTTCATTTTCAGTTTTGCATACTTTTGCCATTAAATTTAAAAATTCTTTGAAGTTAGGAGCTGAATTACATTTCCAAATTTTTGTAATAACTTATCTAGCAACAACCAAGAGAGCCCAAAACATTTTTGCTCTTTGACTTTTACAGATACAGGAAGTAGAACACTCATTAATATTATTGCTCTAGCTAAAGAATAATTATCAGACAGTAACCCCAACATACATTTCATTTTTCACAATCCATAAGTCCAATCAGCTTTTACATCTTTACTGCATTTCAACCAAATTGACAAAGTCATATTACTAAACTTAGAAATTTTATATTGCATAACAAACATTCTACATATATAATTTTACATAAATCTTCACATTATAAACTTGAAGAAGTTTGACTAACTGATTTAAGTAACAAAGTTTTATTCCTACCATCTACTGAGTCACTCAATCCACTATTAAAAAAATCCAGAATTTTGCATAACATTATTATTATTATTATTATTATTATTATTATTATTATTATTATTAATATTAACTTATATAACTTAGGCAAGCTTCTTTTGTAGGTCAATCAACCTTCAAATATAGCTTTCATATATTTATATAATGGGTAAATAGTGATACCTTGCTTTTTAGCCATCTTATCTACAAATTCAATTCATTTCTTACAGATGGATAATATCAACTGGTTAGCAAATTCATCCAACTTATACAGTTTCATTAAATATTCTGGGGACTTAGCCTTTCCTTTTTCAAAGCAATCAGACAATAATACTAATCCATTCCTTCTTAGTAAATTCATTTTAGAATTGTTCTGAGTTTCCTTAAATCTAGAGGTGTATATAATGGGAAAGACCAAAACTTTCCAGTTTGATATTAATGGAATTTTAAAAACTTATTTCTTAACTGTTTTAAGAATTGATTTCATATATGCAGAGTCTAAAGGTTTAAATGAATTTACCATCTATGGTAAATTTTGTTAACCAGATAAAAGGATTGTTACATACTTCAAAGTTCTCATATTTAATACACTGATAAGAATTTAGTACAATCTAATCCTGGATGTTTTTTCCATTTACTAGTATAATTTAAGCCTATCCAGAGTATAACAGAGTTAACATTTGCAGTAACAGGATAAGACTCTACAACTTTTAAGGTAATATCACTGTACTCCCATAATCTTATATGATTTCTATAAGCAACTCTCATCTTTTTAGGATACCATAAGAATAAAGTTAGTATTTTTTTACATTTTCTTTAAAATCATTCTGTCAGGTATTAAAGTATTAAAGCTATTGCATGCTATATATATCAATGTGTGTATGTATATATATATATATATATATATATATATATATATATATATGTGGATCTCCTACTATTGACCAAAAGCACATTTAACTGAAACACATTTCACAGTGCACTTTTCACCGAAAGCACATTTCACCAAAAACACAATTCACAGAAACACATTTCACTGAAAGTTACATATGGCCTTTTATCCACTGTAGTGCAACCCTGGAGTTAGTATATATATAGTAAGGAAGGGTGTGGGGGGCACCCATTTTAAACAGTTTGACTTATATACATGGATATATGTAATTGCAATATATTACTGTTCTCTGACAATAATATATACATAAAATATGTGGGGCCTATGCCCCCACACCCCCCAATGTGGGGGGTGCCTCCCACAGCCCCCCTTACTATATATAGTAACTCCAGGGGCACACTACAGTGGGGAAAAGGCCATATATAACTTTCGGTGAAATGTGTTTCGGTGAATTGTGTTTTCGGTGAATTGTGCTTTCAGTGAAAAGTGCACATTAATTTGATTTTCGGTGAAATGTGCTTTCGGTGAATAGTAGGAGATCCATATATGTGTGTATATATATATATATATATGTGTGTATATATATATATATATATATATATGTGTATATATATATATATATATATATATATATATATATATATATATATATATATATATATATATATATATATATATATATACATTCTTGGGTAATATGATAATTTTAATAAGTAGCAATCTATCCTCAAAAGTAAAACATAATAATAATAATAATTCCACTTTTTAATAAGAAGCAAAACTTATTCAGTTCTTTTTTAAAAATTATTATTTATAATCTAACTCACATCTTAATAGATTTTTATTCCTAAATATGTTAGTTCTTTAGCTTCCCATTTATATTTATCATTAAACTTGCTATCTAGTAATTGATTTAACAGTACATTTTCAGTTTTATTACAAAATTTCAACAGTGATATTTCTTGAAACTTTTCAATTTCCTCCTCTATTTATTCGAATAAATTAAATCTCCTACTGTTACTAAAATATAATTTGCAAAAAGTTGTATTTTAGATTGATAATCTCTGTTAATTGAGAACTTCTATCAGGGTAATAGGCTTATTCAACCAAAATATTTGTTGGTCATTAAGTTTACTAGTAACATTTTTAATTAAATGCTTGTCAACCTCATAATCATCAGGATAGTTATTTTATATCTTTATCAAGATCATCATGAAATGTAAAAATATTAAGCGTTTCCTCTATATTTGAGCTAAGCTTATCAGGATGAGGATTTTTGATAGTATTGATTTGTGCCTTTCTGCTTAACATTTTACTTATATCAACAAATATGTGTAGATTTATGGAAGTCATAGCATAATTGCAATTTTATTTTATTTTTTATTTTATTTTTTCTAAAGCTATCTCCACTTTATGCATTAAAACTGTTTGAAATTTTCTCATTAAATTTTAATAACTTCAGTGTTATCTAATTTCTTTGTTTGTTGCTTATACCTCACTTTGTGTATTTCATCTTGAATTTCTAACAAATCTTTATCCCACTCTTTTATTTTATTAGGGGCAGCACAGTGGTGCACCAGTTGGTGTTGTCACCTCACAGCAAGAGGTTCTCCAGTTTGATTTTTGGCTGGGGTGCCTTCTGTGCAGAGTCTGCCTGCCCCCCCCCCCGTGTTCACTTGGGTTTCCTCCAGATGCTCTGGTTTCCTCCCATATGCCAAAGACATGTGTCTGGAGCTTTTCTCGCCAGGCCTACACTGAAAATATGGTATGTCCTAGTCAGACTTTCCTGGTCAACAAATGATAAATAAATAAATAAATAAATGAGTAATTAAAATATTACAAGTTAATCTTCCCATTCTATCTTTATTATGCATTTTAAGGCATCCCATAGTATGACATTACTAACCTGTCCATTATCATTCAAAGATGAAAACATACTCCATTTGTCTTAAATTCTAAATTTCATCATCTATACTGGGATTCTATAAATAATCTGAAATTTATTTATATTAATTAATATATTAACACTTGACAAGTAATGGTTATAAAATAATTTATTTTATTAAGTAAATCTATAGAGGTATACATCCTATAAGCCTAGTTTGTGCCCCATGTGCATAAGAATAATGAATGAAGAATGATGACTTATCTTCTGTTTTTACTAGTAAATCAACAAAATTATTATTACTAATCCATCTGTTTAGTGCTTTAGCTGATGCCAGTATTTTAGTTTTCTTCTGTTCATACTATACTAGACATGCTGTTAAAATCCCCTGCTAAAATTAAACTGACCTTCCGATGACTTTACAGTAAGTGTAAATTCCCTTTAACCACTTTTGCAGCTATTCCAGGGTTCCAGTAAAAATTTGCTAGTGTATAGAGTTTGTCATTATATTTAAATATTACAAAGCTACACATTCCTTTGTAATCATTAATGGTTTCTATGACTTTACACATTATAGTAGATTTTCTCCAAGGTATAGAAGTAGATGATAACATTTCATAATCTAAGTTACTTAAATATTGCATATCTTTTTCCATCAAGTGAGCTCTTGCAAGAATATGATGTCTCCACTATTTAATTTTAGATATCTCATTAATTATTTCCTTTTTTGCCATTTAATCCTTTTATATTAATAGATAATAAATTAAAATTGTCCATCCTGTGTATTTAAAAAGATTTATTTTAAAACACAACATTGCACATTTATCTTCCATATTGATTTAATTATATATACAACTCTAATGCATTCCTCTAACACTACCTTAACATTCCTCATTTTTGAATGATTCCTTTCTACAAACTAAACCACAAAACCTTGTAAATAACAAAAAACTAAGACAGGTCTACAACTATAAGTGAATATATTGCTAACAAAATACAATCTACAATGAACGCTCCTAGTTGGCAATTGACTAGACAAGCTACTATACTATATCTCTACCTACCAATACCTAATAAATTCATCAAAAAATTAGCCAGAAGCTACTGTGACATACAAATAATTTATATAATATTATATATGTCAAAAATAATAAGACATTATTAATTTAGTTATATATGTTGCCATTTAAAACTATCCCCCTATTACTACTTAAAAGTTTAATAATCCTCTTCTATCAAACACTAATACTAATCACACATATTAAATAATCCAACTAGTAGTGTACTATATACCTATTTATGTAATAGTACTACAAATGATCCATTAAATATTGCTAAATGATTTGCTCATTAACATTATTATAACTACATTTCTAAATAAATAAGTATAATAGGGTGGGACCTGAAGAGATAACGACATCTGTAAACTTACAGCTGACAGGTAATCCTATCATACTAAATTATAATACAAAAGGAAAATCAATGCACATATATAGTTTTCATACTATGAGATTCATACATATTTTGTAGATCTAACAAAAAGTCTGAATTATTTTTTTTTAAAATACAGGTGTCTATATCTCAAAATTGTGTAACACTCTTACCATGATAAATATCAAAATGTTTAAAAATTATTTAGCTTATTAAACTACTTCATAAAAATATATAGATTACTGAGGTCAAAGAGAATGTCTTGCTGTCTCTATGGAGCAAAAAATATATATTTGCAGTCCATATTGTATTCAGAAGTTACCATGTGCTTAATTCATATCTCATTCTCCCTCCCTGGGTTCAAACATATCAAAAAATGAACTTTATTTTCTTTCAAAATGGATGTACTTATTCAGCAATATAACACGCAAATGTCAGCTTTGACTTATGAAATTAATTATTTCAGGTAGTCTTAGTGAATCAAATAACATACCGCATGCAAAAGCTTCAACGTAGCAATGACCAAGCTTCAAATTTCAGCTTTCAGATTGCATTCAAATATTTGTATTTGATTTTCTATGTAATTTTAATGGGATCTTGTACATTCACATTTCTACCATATGCAGGTATATGCAATCTTTCTTATAAGCAATTTGTTATTTATATATATTTTTGTCTTACTTTCCCACTAATATTCTACTCAATTTTATCTTGTATTTATAAAATCTCCCATCAAAGATCTATTTAATCATTAGCGCTCTATTAAAAATTATAGTATATATATATATATATATATATATATATATATATATATATATATATATATATATATATATATATATACATCTGTTAGCTTACTGATACTGCTTTTTATTAATCTTACATATTAAATATTTAATTACTTGTGAATTTGCATATTATTCATAAGATGTTTATTCTTATTAATTCGAGTATTACAGGATATCTTGACTATATATATATATATATATATATATATATATATATATATATATAAAAGAAATCCAGCTTGTTAAATTTGAATGTGTTTTTAGGCATTATGAACTGCTGTTCTGATCTAAGCTCCAAATTCTGACATCAGAAATTGATTACAGCATATAAAAATGGCAATTCACAACACAAAACAGCTGTTAGCTTTCTCTGTAATTTTCTCATTCTTCTTAGTTTTTAAGCTGTTCTAATCAGTAACAAACAACTAATTTTACTTCTTTCCATTAATATGTATAGTAAGAGTTAATAGTACTACAACATAAGCTATTAACATTCAGCAAAATATAAGCAAATTATATGTGTGAGACAACTCAATATAAAATATTACCATAGTGTTTGTTTTACAAAATTTTCATTTCTAAGAAAAGAAAAAAATGTGCTATTTTAAGTAGATTTCTTACATATATACAAAAAAAGAAAGTTCCTGTTTTCACAGACATCAGTGATAAACTTTAACCTAGATTTTCTTCAGAACAGCTCAAGGAAGGAAGAAGCCAGCATTCTGACACAAATTGAGCATTCTTTTGTTATGAAGCTTTCTCTGTATTGCTATTTACTTCATAAATGACCTGAGAAAGCGTTGTACTACACAGGAACAAAGCAAAGAAAATTACCATCACTTTAAAACTTCTAATTATCATATCAATTAAAGATGACATTTAGTTAACCCAGCAATGCACATACTAAGCACAGATAAACAAATACAATAAAATTAACTTACATAGTCTTAAAGTTACCAATTCTATTGCTTATAATTTAATGATATTCTCTTATTAGAAGTATTTGTTTAAATTTAGAAATACACTTATAAGTTTAGTTAAATTAAATATATTAAGTCCTTCACTGTAATAAAAAAGAAAAAACTAACAGTTTATTTTCTTAACCATGAAAAATGTTTTAACTTAAAATATAAATACATACTTACATATGTTTTGAAGCTTAAAGACCAGTACAAACCTTTTATTTTAATGGAAAATCTGTTATTTCAGAAAATAAAAGTCCTGTATTCAGAGAATAAAAGTCAATTGTTTTAAGCTTTTTAACTTTAGAAACAGTTTTCCAGAAAATCAGCTTTCTCTGTCTCTTGAGGGATATAAAATTTCATTCCATTTCTTCAGTATTATTAAAGATTTTACTGCTGTTATCAAAAGTGGATGCCTCCGCCAGCATGTTAAATATTTTGGTTTCTTCAGAAAGAAATAATTTGTTCTTTTTAAGTTTCTTGATCAGTAGTAAACAGAGTATTTTTTACTAATTACTTTACTGGAATAATCATTGTCAAGTTAGACTACATGTTCACCTATTTTAATAGTTGGGCAGACCATGTTGTTTTTAATATTTTATCTTTTTCTAAGCTAATCATGAACTTAACTATAATTGCACATGGCGTTCCCAGGGATCTATGTGCCCTTTTAATTCCAAAAGGTAAAGTCTCAGGTAGATTTAATGTTTTATGTAGCCAGGTTATTAAGAAGTTTATTATTTTGTCTCTGTCATGTTTTTCTGGTATTCTAATGTTACTTCATGTCGGCCGATTTTCTAAATTGTCAAATTTTTTTGTGAACCAGTTATCTTGTTTTAAAAGAAATTCAGTCTGAGACTCACCTTTAGTCATTTTTCCTTCATGATCATTTAAGCTTATTTCATATTGCTGACTGTGAACTTTGTTGTTTCAAAAGAATTTCTAAATGTTCAATCTTCTTTCTAGTTTCTTCTTTGACATTTTCTAATTTGATGTCCGGTTTGTCAGTTTTAAGTAATACATGCCATGCTGCATACTAGATATTAATGACTGTATGACTTTTTAATAGAAGAATCCTGAGTACCATTTCTTGAGTGATTCAAGTTGAAGATTCTTCTCTCTAAACCAAGCTTCTAAAATTCTGATGGAAAAATTACAGCTTTCAAAGAAATTGAAGCCATAAATATTTTATTTGACAAATACTGATCAACATTAGCTAATAAGTATCTCCAAATTTTAATTTTTTGATTATATTATCTGCCAGAGAAAAGTTTTCTGTTAAAGAGCTTTCACCTGTTGCTGTTTTCAGCTAGCCATCTTGGTCATGCCACCATTTCAGCTTTATTTTCATATGTGTATATGGTTTCACTTAATAATCTTGAAATACTGAAATCCTGAATTTCAGTATCTCGAGACCATGAAGCCGAAAATCCATAAACTCAAAACCCCAGAAGCGTGAAATTTAAAATTGTGTCTTCTACAGTAAACATACCGCAGAAACAAACACAAACATACACATCCCTACACATACACAAACACCTATACAAGCAGGGAGGCAAGCCCCCCTGCACCCCACACCCCCCTACTTAAACATACTAACTCTGAGGTTTCACTGCACAAACACACAAAAACGCCACCACACAAGCTACATTCCCCTCACACACACACACATCACACTAACAAAACACACTGACACACACTAAAGCCCCGACCCAAAACCCATAAAAGACAAACACTTACCCTACATCTCCAACCACTTGCTCACACACCGCAGTACCAGAACCACTAATTCAAAATCTCTGAACTTTAGGATTTTGAATTTTGTGCTTCTGGAGTTTTAGTATCTTGCACTTTCACCTTTCTGGTCTCAGGCTACTGAAATTTGGGATTTCAATAGTTCGAGATTATGAAGGGAAACCGTGTATGTATGTATGTATATATATATATATATATATATATATATATATATATATATATATATATATATATGTGTGTGTGTGTGTGTGTGTATGTATATGTATGCATGTATATACATATATAGTAAAGTCTAGTAACCAAAACTCAAGCAACCAGCACTCTCAAGCAACCGGCAAAAAACATTGAAGAACTACAGTACAGTTTTCATGTGTTGCACTTTCTGTTTTCCCCTGCAGAAACATACCTTAATGTTTCTTTGGGCTTTAGAAGTTTAAAAAGGAAGAGAGGAATAAATTCCCTATCTCTCCAGCCTGAGAACAAGTCAAACCAAACAAATTGTACAGGGTACATTATTAGTTATGTCTATTTTTAACTGTAACTCTCAAGCAACCAGAAACTACAGTTATCCAGCATCAACCAATCCCCATGGGTGCCAACTAACTGAGAGTTTACTGCATATGTATGTATATATGGATTCACTTCATAATACTGAAAACCAAAACACTGAAAATGGGAAAACTTCATAATATAGAAGACCAAAACACTGAAACTTCAAAACACTGAAATCTCAAAACACTGAAACTCAAAACACTGAAAACACATATCATACATATACTGAAACTCAAAACATTGAAACCAAAACACTGAAACTTCAAAATCTTGAAAACTTAAATATATCAACTCCAAGATTGCACTTAGTGTAGTGACGTGCAGTCTTGGAGTTGATATATATATAAGTAGCAGGGGGTGTGGGGGGAGCATGGTGGCTTGCCCCCCTGCTTACACTTGGTGGAAAGTGCTATGATTTATGTTGTTTAAACTCAGTATATGTATGATATGTCTGTTCAGTTTTTTGAGTTTCAGTGTTTTGAGCTTTCAAGATTTTGAAGTTTCAGTGTTTTGGTTTCAATGTTTTGAGTTTCAGTGTTTTGAGCTTTCAGTGTTATGAAGTGAATCCGTATATATATATATATATATATATATATATATATATATATATATATATATATATATATATTATTTATTTTTATTTATTTATTTGCTGTTGGTTAACCAGGATAGTCCATTGGGCCAAGAGAACCCATTTTCAATGGAGTCCTGGGGAGAAAAGCTCCATTACAGATTACATATTATAGAGATTTATATGCAGATTACATATTATAGAGATTTATATCCACATTATTGTACATGTCATCACGAGGTACAGTGGTTACAATGAGTAAAGTTAAGCATTAATACAATCAAAGTATAAAACATATTAAAGTTGAAACCAAATTATATCATAGGCACAAGGATAAGGAAGTGAGTAGATGGATGCATAAGTATATAGATAAACACACACACACACACACACACACATATATATATATATATATATATATATATATAGAGAGAGAGAGAGAGAAACACACACAGACATATAGATATAGATATATATGTACCCATGAGTGCTAGATGAGTTATTACTGCACACATTTTATTGTGTGGTAAAATGGTGGTGTTTTCTGTTGCTGGTACAATTTGTTGAATTATGCAATAGTCAGAGTTCATCATATTCAACATTGCAATAATTCAAGGGTTTTTGCCCTTTTTGGGAGTTTGTATGACCCTGAAGTTAGTATATTTAATTTCTGGGTATGGCAGAGGACCCCCCCCCCCACCATATTGGCTGGTGTGGAGTGTGTAAAAAGCTGTTTTTTTTAATTTACATTTCATAATCACAAATGTAACCTATTGGTTTACATTTGCAATTTCTTTCTGAGATGATTTTAATGGCATATAATGGTAATTGCTGGTAAGTTTGTTTGATGTTTTGTGTTGCAATGAAACCCAGTGGCGATTATTGACTATCAACTCATATATCTATATCTGTATCTATCTATCTATACATACCTTCCATTTTAAGCAGCCCTCAAATAGAAACTTCTCCTGAGTAAAAGCTACAGTAAAAATAATAGCCACCCTTTATTTGTAGCCATAGATTGTATTAGAGGTTGTAGCTTCAAAGCAAACAAAATGTAATTATCAGTAACACTGCTTTCCCTGTCACTTGTGTAGAAGACAAGACAATTTTACCCAAGCATTGGAGAAGGGAACTTCTATTAAATATCAGTTCTGTAGACATATATGATTCAATGTGAGTGACACTTTGGCAATTTAATGTAGTTTTAATTTTTGTCACTAGATACTCTTGGGTTTTGCTTATTATTATTATTATTATATTATCTTACATTAACTGGTATATGTTTGTTCTTATGATCAAATCATGCCAGCTATGGGTAAACCCAGTATTACCCATCTTCATTGATTATTGCCAAGTATGCAATGGTTGATATAAAGTTTTGTGACTGCTACAACCCTGATACAAATTATCAGAATCTAAAATAAAACATGGTCATTTTTTGGCCACTTCCTTAAGCTTGTTTTCTAAGAAAAAGGGGGGGTGCAACTAATTCTGTAAACCACCCACCTCCTGGGTGTAGCTTTGATTATTCAAATAATAATATAGCTTTGATTATCCAAATAATACAAAAAATCTTAGGTTAATCAAAAGGAAAATACTCCCATTAAATTAGTATTTATACATCCATGTGCTCTTTCTTTATTTGTTTCTGTAAGAAATATTAATTATACTCTCCCTTCTTTTCTATGTAATGCTTATTAATGATCGGATATGTAAAAGTATAAATTAACATTGTCAAAGAAGATCAACATTCATTCTATCATAATTTTAATAATTTCTTTGGCTTGCAAATCGATTAAAATAGCTGTGATTTTGCCAAAAGATAACTTGGTATTTACTAATATCTATCATCTTAATCTCTTTTTTGGCCTTTTTAAGAATGAACTAAAAACAAAAATATGTTGGCCATCATATTGCTATTTTATTCTGATTAAGTCTTCATTCAGTTTGTGTCAAAAGCACTCAATAAAATACTTAGTAGTTCATTTTGGCTGCAGCTCCAATTAGTTTATGGCATTTATTTATTAATTTATTTATTATTTTTAATTTTTAATGTTGATATCTGTACTATTAGTGATACCTGGTTTTAAAAATCTGTAACATATATCATAAAATCTAGTATTTAACTCCACTCAATGCTGCAGATCCAAAGATCAGGTGACAGAGTCTCAGTATTTCTAACAGAACACCTAAAACTCGAAAAGTGAGAAAACTATTCAAGACCCAGAATTATTTGCATAATAAAATATTCATTTGTTTTGAATATTTTTACAACAACCTGCACTGCACTACTTGCCTTAAATAAAGTCAATGAGCTATTTTTCCTTGAATAAAATTTAAGATGTAAAAATAAATGAATTATAACCATTAATATAAAGTCTAACCACCCAGAAATAAACTGTGGTAAATTACATAACAGCAAATACATAAACTCATGTTTAACTGACTGCATGAATTGAAACAGTTTGAAAAAGTAGTAGGAAATCAAGACAGAGATGATCATGATACCATTATTTATAAATTGTGATCAATAACAAATCTTACATAAATCAGTCTTCTTGAGCGATTTATGATGCATTGGCTAATTTACTTGAAAAAGACTGAGATACTGTTCTGCATTATCCAAGGAAATATTTTCAAAATTATACCTTAATGTCTTTATTTCTGACATAAATATAAAGTAAATAAAAAAAAAGAAACATTCAGATTCACATGATCAGTAAGTTATACAACTGATAAAATAAATACTACTTAGTTTCAAAAGAAATAGTTTAGTTATTAAAACAAGTCTAGATAAAAGTTCAGAAACTATCACAAGCATTATCAATTCTTCTAGATCCAACTACAGTTTCATTCAGATCTCATATAATGTGAGTAATATTAAAGTTTTAATTTAAACAGAAGATTGTATATAATAAATTTGAACAGGTATTGATATAAAGATAATTGATCACCCATCTACACAATGTAGTGAGCATGTTAGCAGAAAAAATATGTAATTTCCACAACAAACATAGATATACACCAATGTATTGAGACAATGGAACACAACACTAATATAATTACATGAGATCCACTATAACTTTATGAAATGCAATCCACTGAAATATACTAGATGAGTCCAATTCATCAAAAGATATACCTACTAAAATGCAGCAGAAATATATTTAAACAATATAACCATCATGTGTGAAACTTCAATCCTATTTATTTATTTATTTTATTTTTACTGATCTTGTTTATCCAGAAAGTTTGACTGGGTACAAGACCATTTTTCAGTGGAGGCTTGGAGCCCAAGCTCTGTCAAAAATAAAAGGTTATATAAAATTAAAATACATATAACATAAACATTTTACAAAAAAAAGTACAATTATGGTCCTAAGACAAGTAAGGTAGACAGACATTCTCATAAATAATTTATGGTAAACATGCAAATATTAACTTTAAGAATATATACAGTAATTGAGAGATTAAAATTTACTCTGCTTATATATATATACACCAACTTCACAATAAGAAAGGTTTGGGTACAAGAGAAAGCAACTGACAAGGGTAAAACATGGTTTGCACTAATTTAGTCTCATAGTAAAGCTAATATATTTGAAAAGCATACTGGGAGTTGACATTTTGATGCATTGATGGCAGGCTAGATTTCACCAATGTATAACCTGCGGTGGTGGTGCTGCAGTAGCATTGTCACCTCACAGTAAGACGCTGTCTGGTTCGGTTCAGCTAGAGCGTCTTCTGCGTGAAGACATGCATGAATGGGCGTACCTTCGTTGAAGGTTGTGTGTCAGGGCTGGTAACTCGGCACGTAAAAATCAACTACCAATCATTAGCAGACCGGAGTTCCGCTGTGGCGACCCCTAACCAGGAAAAGCCGAAAGACACAACAACATGGATTTCAAAATTAAAGAAATAATAACTATTGCTACAAATACAATTTAAAAACTCAAGTTTCAGACAACATAGATGTTTTCTAAACTGTTTCATGGAAAAGCGAACTCAACCCTTACCAATCACATTAAACAAAAGGTAATTACATCTGTCTCAGATGTAGCATGATTGACTTTATTATTAGTGCATAAAGTGCATTCTTGTGTGCAAGTGTGTCCGTTTGTGTGTGTGTGGTGAGGTGGGTGAAATCACGCTTGAACCAAACAATTTTAACTTTATCAGCCTGACTGGAATTCTATTATAGAAAATGGTTTTATTTCCTACTTATAAAGGAATTAGCCATGATGAAGGTTATGCAACACTAAAGCAGTATATTATGTCTACCTTAACTGAATATTACATTTTAATAAATGGTTTTGCAGGAGGAGTTTAACACTCGATATGTCTCAACATGAAGGTTATGCTTCTGAAGGCCTAATGTCATTATAAACAATCTCCAGCATTGATTTATTTTGCACTTAAATATATATATATATATATATATATATATATATATATATATATATATATATAAAATATATATATATATATATATATGTATTCCCACACAAATAAGTGCTATTTTAGCCAGGTTAGTGTGACCTTGGGTTTAAAATATATAGTAGTTGATGGTATCAGGCAAAGGCAGCCATACTGGTGGAGCAGAGACACAAAAAATGATATCAGCTTTTTATCTTTTATTTTTTATTTGACTTCATATCAGCTTATGAGATTTATATCTCCTGTACAATGCAATACATCACATGTATAATATCTAAATTATTACAAAAATAATTAAAATATGAAATGACTATACAAAACTGTGCAACTCAGTAAAAACAGTCATTTATACTGGAGAGCTACAATCCCTCCATCATTCAGGTGAGGAATCTTTACCCAACACCACTGAGTTCTGCTAGTTCTTGCTTGCACATATGGAAAAGTGTTAAGAAATAGAAAACTCACTCCATTTCCATGTTTTCCAAGTTGTGACATCTTAGAAATAGGGTACATGCAACAAAGTAAACGCCAGTATAGTAAGAGGATAAAATCATGCAAAGGTGTTTAAGCAAGAAAGTTATTCTGGTATTTAACAAAGTAGATTACAATAAACAGCAATGCCACCCTTATTATATGTTTTTTTTTGTCTGTTATATGAAATACCAGCCAAATCATCCTTGACTGTTTTGTGGTTGGCCAAATGTTGTTCTTCTAAATGTCACCCATCAGTTGATATGTAGCCATTTCTCATCAGCAACATTACTATTTGCTCTAGAAAGAGCTCCAGTAAAACAATCCAACAAGCTGTTATAGAGTCTTAACAGTTCATTGCTTAGGAGTAAGATATAAAAGCTATTCAAAGATGCTGTTAGAATCTCACTGATATTTTAAATATTCTAAACTTACACCATAATCAATGCATATGTCATTGTGGTGAGGTAAAAGAATAACACATTTCCAGAGATATGCTAGTCTTTTTTATTTTTTAGGCATTATATGGAATACTTTTTATGGAGATATCATATCAGGAGATTATATATATATATTACATTTTATAAAAATACAAAACAATGTTAGAAACAAGTAAAATTAACAAAATAAATCAATGAAAAAGCAAGCAAAACCTAAATAGGCATATGATAAAGGAGCAAAGAATGCTGCAAAAAGCAAGAAGAATAAGAGAATAAGTGCCAGAATCAACTATAAAAAAGGGAGTGAGTGAGTGAGCAAAAAAGGAGTTAAAATGAACCACCTCTTAATATTTCTAAGTACATCAGCCAATGCAAGCTGAAGGTGAAATAAATAGAAAGTACAGCATGACTTCCATATATACTACATTGTGACAAGTAATAAAAAATCTGTATACTGAAGAGTACTGGACAAAGTGAGTGCATCAGCACCAAAAAATAATTTCCCTGTAGTCATGGTCAAAATAGCAGGGAGTTGATAATGATGGGCAAGAGCCGCCTGAATGGGCCAAGCTTGTGATAAAATTAACACACGCTCCTCAATTTCAACAAGTGTAAAGCCAGGACATGGACACTTCTAAGCATCAACAGTAGTATGTTTATGGGAACTGACCAATAGATGTAGACAGGAAGCCTCACGGCAATCAGTTAAATCAGGGAAGTATATAACCAAGAATGACAAACCACTAAACCTTGCTTCACAATCAAGGACCTGCAGGCATAACCATCTTGCAAGATATAGCATGACATAATTTGTCTATACAAAACATTTTTAGTGGGAGGCAAATCTTAGGGGAACACTTGTGTAGAGATAAATTCAAAAAAAAAAAAAAACCTCCTTCATTTCTCTGGACAACATCTCCTGTGTCTTAAAGGTCAGACCAAACTTGCTCCAAAAATTGGTAAAACACAAAAAATCTAACATACCCAGACGAAACGTGTTTTTATTGTTAACATGATAAAATACAAATTAACACCTCTGTTGTAAGTAGAATTAACAGAAAGCCTTATCAAAAGGGTTCAGTCATATACAGCAAAAGAATTGGAAAATGTGAATGAATAAAAATATTGGATGGGAAACCAGAACTTCATCCCTGGTTTGCACCTATGTCTCTGATGCAAACAGGTAACCTGTAAATGATTCATCTCCCAGGCCCATGCTTACACTTATCAAGGGTATCAGAACTCATCAGAGATTTGGGATGCATGGCTAGACTTAAAAAATGCCCTTGTGGTCATTAGCCTATTAAACACCTATGAACCTATGACCCTACATATCCTTAGACTTGATAAACAAATACATACTGGTCATATATAGTAGGATTAAAGGCAGTGCGGAAATTTTGAATGTCTTACTACAACATTCATATGCATTAACATAAAAATGGGTCATGAACAAATGTTTTTATTGAAATGAATTAGGTGATGTGACCAAAATAATTTCAAAATCATAATTCTCTAGATCACAATGTCTTTGCAGGAGTATGGTCTCATTTCAGATCATGAAATCTAGTTTCAGGTATCTTATCTTCCAAATTCTTAGTACTGAAGTATTACATTCTTATTAGTAAAAATTTTAATATTTCTGATCTTATAGGAAATAAAATATGTAACTGCTAATATTTATAAATTTCTACCAAGTATTTTTGTACAAGCTCTGATGAATGTGGAGTGTGAGCATCTATATGCATGTTGTGATAGACTTGCATGTTGCTTTCTGGGTAGTCTTCAGATCCCATGTGACCCTGAATAAAAGAAGGTATTGTAAAATGAAAAACAGATAATTTTTATTTGATTTTATATACGCTTTATCTTGAGTATAAATGCCTTCATGGTTTATTAAATATCATGAGTTTCTTTTTCTGATTCCTTCACTCCTTTATCTTGCTGACATTGCTTAAAGCATAAGCTTCCTTAAGTAACTAGTTAACTGGTACATCATGTGTAGAAGACCAGTAGTTATTAACCACTGCTATCATCATAAATGCCTATGCAAAACATATACAATTAATGTACTTGTTTGTGCCTATTTACAAAACTGTAAGAGGCAGTAATACAAAATGAAAACACCAGTGACATTATCACCCCAAAATTATATTTACTGGTGAAGAGAATGTAAATATTAGCAGCCGAGAAGAAAAGATTTAGGTATTAGATAAAATAAAATCATCCTCAGCTAGGGGCACTGAGAACTTTTCAGCATAGATATACAGCACATTTGTGAATGTGGCAAATAGAAGGCGTTGTTAAAGGCTGTGGTTTCTTGAAGTTGGCAGAGATCTGACTCTGATGAATAATATCCATTATAGGAGACCCTGAAGGTAGCTTTTACTCTCGTATAAAGTAAAAGCTGCCTTCTGCTTTACAAGTGACACACATATTGTTGTATAGACAGATGTCATCTGTCTGTTCCACTTGATTAAAGATGAAAGAAAATGTGAAAATCATATTGTTGTTTCAAATGATTAATGATGTTAGCATTTCTTTGTTTTGTAGAGAATAAATTCTCAGCAAACTGCTTGAACCAAATACAACACAGTGGCTTGGGAATTGAAATTGGTGTTTTATATATTTAAAGTTTACTTTTGTACTTCTTGGACCAACAGTGTGAAAAAACAAATTGCTGAATGAATATGAATAAATACTACAATGTGGATTATGTGATCCGTGGTGGTGGTGCTGCGCTAGCGTTGTCGTCTCACAGTAAGACGCTGTCCGATTCGATTCTCAGCTAGAGCATCTTTTGCGTGGAGGCATGCGTGAATGGGCGTACCTTCGTTGAAGGTTGTGTGTCAGGGCTGGTAACTCAGCACGTAAAAATCAACTACCAATCATTAGCGGACTGGAGTTCCGCTGTGGCGACCCGTAACCAGGAAAAGCCGAAAGACACAACAACAACAACAACAACAACTACAATGTGGATTATATACTTCATCTTAAATACTAGAATGTGGATTATATATTCTGTCTATCTAAGTGTGTGTGTGTGTGTGTGTGTGTGTGTGTGTGTGTGTGTGTGTGTGTGTGTGCGCATGTATAGACAGACAGATAGCGAGATAGATAGTTGGATGGATAATTTTAAATGTGCAATGTATTGGCTATGATGTAGTCTAGATTACTATTTTGGTTTCTGCCAAAGACCTGCAGTCATATATTTCTCCTTGACTAGTATTTAAGTGGAAACTCCTGGACTTGAAAATAAACAATGAAGTATGCATTGTTTGAAACTTAAAACTGTCAGACAAGAAAAGAACTCTTCAGTATAAAACTGTTGAAAATCTGATGTCTTCCATCATTTTTGAGGTATATACAGGGGCGGCCCATGCTATTGGACTGCCGGACTGCAGCCCCCTCAACTTTAAAATAAAAAATAAAAAATAAATAAATAGAAAAAAAATTTTAAAATTCATGAACTTCGCGCATGCGCACTAGTCCAGACTGCTGCTGAGACAGTCTGGAGCATGCACAGATGTCTCAGCAGCAGTCCTGACTGGGAAACTTGGACAACAGTGCTCCCAGAAGTCTATGCAGTTAAGATCTCATGACGGGCAGGGTCGGATTTGCGCGGGTTTTGGATAGGGATCAGATGTGCAGTGGTGGTTTATGGACAGGATTTCGGATTTACGGTGTACTTTGGAGTTATGGACTACAGGTAGGTGTGTGTGTGTGTGTGTGTGTGTGTGTGAAAATGCCCCAGGTGCAATATTCTGGTGGTTAAGGGAATACCTCAGGCTTGAACCCTGTACCTTGTATGCAGGTGTTAAAGACCTGAATTCCCTACCCACCACCATTTGTAAAAAAAATGCAGATTTTTGCCTCATATTTGATCTGATCTATTCCTCATAATATCTGTGGTTTGTAAATATTGCAATGATTGATATTTGATGGTACAATGGTAACATTGTTGCCTCACAGCTGCAGGTTCTTGGGTTTGATTCTTGGCTGGGGTGCCTTTTTTGTGGGGGGGTCTGTATCTTCTCCCTGTGTTTGTGTGGGTTTGCTTTTGTGTCCTCCCATGTTACAAAGACATGTCTGCATTATTTCTTCCTGGGCCTCTGCTGAAAATTGTTTTTTTTGTTCCAAGTCAGACTGTCCTGATTAACAAATGTTAAACAAAATTGACAGACATTTGAATTTCAGACTTCAGGTTTCTGAATGTTTACTTCCTTACATATTTGATGGTGCAGTGGCAGTATTGTTGCCTCACAGCTATATTTTTCTGGTTTGATTCTTGGCCGGGGTGCCTTCTGTGTGGAGTCTGCATCTTATCCCTGTGTTTATGTGGATTTGCTCTGGTGTCCTGCCATTTTACAAAGACATGTGTCTACAGTATTTCTCCCTGGGCCTCTGCTGAAAATTGTTTTTGTTCCGTCAGAAGTAAAATTGACAGGCATTTGAATTTCAGACTTCATATTCTTCAGAAAATACATAGTAAAACAACTTGTTATTCTAGCAATAAATATATAGTAACTCAACCTTTTATTATAGCAATTTTTTAAGTTTATAAGATGACTATTTGAAATGTGTCCCTGTTTTTGGGACTGTAATACCCTGTTATTGGCTTTGTCCAGGTTTTTTGTGCTAAGGTTGACAGCTATGGCAAGAACTGAATTCACTGAATATGTTTGAGGGCTGTATTCCCTCATTACTGGTTTTGTCCAGGTGTTTTGTGCTAAGAGGTTGACAGCTATGGTGAGAACTGAGTTCATTAAATGATAGCCATTTAAGTTTCAATCTTCCTCTCTTTCACAAAGCAGCTGATTTTTGCGTAGTGGTATGTTGCTCTTGACTGTTTTGCACAGGGACCTTGGCAGTAAAATGTACGGTGGTAACACAGCATTTTTCTTTCACAAAGCAGGTGATTTGGCATAGTGGTATGTTGTTCTGACTCTTTTGCACAGGGACCTTAGCAGTAAAATGTATGGTGGTAACACAGCATTTTATTATAGCAGCTTTCCAAGATTATACAAGCAATGTTTAATGTGTCCCTGTTTTTTTCCCTTTTGACCCACCCCAATAAATTTGGCTTTTCCCAGACTTCTTGTGCTGCGAAGTTGAGATGCAGTTGAGTATTGAGTAGATTTTACAAGGAGCTGAGAGCTGCAGGGGAAGATAATTTTGTGCTGATTATGCTAAGACAGCTCACATTGCTAATAGCACAACAGGTTGTGTACTTGCTTTTGATGCAGAAGGTTGTTGGTTCTACTCCCATAAGGGGTGAATGCTGCCGTACTGAAAGTTAAGATACTAACTATGAGCCTGTTATCAGTTTGCCATCCATTTCCTATTGCAATATTACTAGCTTTTTTTTAATGTAATTTAGGCAATTAATTCCTCAGGGGCATCAGACACTTTATTTTTCGATGAAACCATGAAATATAAAGGTGATTGCTAGCAGCAACCTCTTCATTACAGATTTATTTAACGTGGAATTATTTAGATTACTTTTTTACTACTTCAGAGATTGTGCATATTTACTGATAATGGTGGACTGTAGAATTGTGCATATTTACTGATAATAGTGGACTGTAGAAGTATGAGTAGACTTTTATGATGGAAATGTTCTGAATTGGGCAGTTTTGTTTCATTGTTTACTGGAAAAATGTTCATATAGGAAGGTGTATCAAAGAGCACATGTATGTTTCATATGCAAGGGGCCTATGATTTGAAAACAGCCCAGAATTAATTTTTATCTGCCACGGGTAAAATGTATTTTCTTTGAATGTGGGTTTTAATGTTGTTTCAATGAATGTGAGTTTCAAGGGCAGAGAAGTTTTAATGCCAAGTTTGTTTAGCAGATGTCTTAGTGTTTGTGCTGTAAAATGCAAAATAAAACCTTCAAATGAAGTTCAAATCATCATAGAAGTAAATCAGTATGCACATTAGTGTTTATGGTAAATGCAGTGAAATAGCAAAGTAATGGATCATTGGAATGGCTGCAGGGGGAGGCTCCATTCGACCATGGTTTTGTGAGGGGGAAGGGCGGCAAACTTAGGCAGCCCCAGCTGAACTATACCTCCTGACTGTCCAGATTTTCAAAGAATGAATAGATTTTTTGCTTCTTATTTTTGGTTTGTTCCTCATAAAATTTGTGGTTTTCTGGCAAATCATTTAGGAATTAAGTCACTAAATAATGACACACTAGTTTCAGACTTCATAACCTTCAGAAAAATGCATGCTAAAGTAAGACCTGTTCTATCAACTGTCCCAGTTTATACAAGAGCAATTTTTAGTACTGTTTATATGTTCCCCCAATATATTTGGCCTTGTCCAGATTTATTGCATTAACAGGTTGAGAGGTACATGCAAATAAATTGCTTTATAGAATTAGGCATAGCCAAACCTTTCAACTGTCCCTGATTTTGGCTCAAAATGTTGGTCTTCCCCTAATGATCCCTACGCAAAATAGCAATTTTGGAAGAAAACATGGAGGGTTTATAATTAAGAAATAACTGTAATAATCAGATTACTTTTATTTCAGAAATGCATGTAGATTATTTTATTTTGTCAGCTGCTCACGTTAGCAGTACTAATATTAAAGTGTCCCTTCTTTGACAGGATCCCAGCTGTATTGTGTTGCTATTTTATATATTTACATCACATTTTTGGTCCATTTTTCATAAAATTGTGTTTTTTTTTGGCAAATTAGTGACAAATAATTAAAGACTGAAGTTAGAAAATAATGACAGACATTTGAGTTTCAGATTTCATACCATTCAGAAAATTCATACTAATGCAAGACCTCTATTAGCTTTCTAAGTTTATAAGAGCAATATTTTAAAAATTGTCCTTATTTTTGGGCCTTTGTCCCATTTCTTTGTATGGCTTTGTCCAGATTTCTTACTCTGAGGTTGAGAGGTATGACAAATGTGTCAGGGCCATCAAAAGTCAGCCAAAGACATTTCAAACTATGACATACTTGTTGCACCCCACTCCCCCATGTAGTGACTGTGGATGTGTCAATGCAAGGCAAGGAGTAGTTATGCAGTGTAAATGTGCAGAGAATCCCACCCATCCTAGGTAGACACAAGTACTAGAGTGGCTTTTCATCTGTCCTTGATTTTTACAGAATGGTCTGGTTTCTGTCATATTTTTTGTACTGTTGATTTATGCTTATTATTCAAAGTGCCTGTTGCTCTGTGTTTAAGTAGCAATACTTTAATGACCATCAGGTAAGCTTGGCTGAGATTGCAAGATGCAAGTAAGCTTTAATAAGCATACTGCTAAAGAATTGTCAACATAGAAAGCCTTTCTGTTGCCATGTAGAGAATACTTAGCTAAATAATGTATAAGCCTTGGATATTGAAATGCATATGCCAGTATTTGTAATAAAGGACAGAATTACATTATTTTAAGAGTCTCATTACACTTGGAGACTTCCAATAATCTCTGCAGGCTTTACCCGTAAACCGAATGCCAATCGTGTGGTCCATAACCTGTACAGTAATCCTTTTAAGCAATGTATCTTGAGCTTATTTCTTGTTTGCTTTTCATTTTTTTACTTTGATCATGTTTTCCCCATGAAACAAGTAGATGTCAGGCAGCAGGTCTTTTTTTGGATAAGGAACATTTTTTACAAGTGGGGGCATCAGAGATTTCTACTTTCAGCATATTACTTGTTACTTTAATAAAGCTGAATATAAATTATAATTAGAACTGCAGTGCAAGAAGTGGTTTGAGTGGAGTGCTGCTTATTTTTCTTATACTTGATTTTGACTGGCATTCCATTAATGTATTTAAAAAAAAGTAAGTTATTTTTTCATGCCTCACAATCTCTTTTGTTTCCATCTAGATATTAAGCTGTCATGCAGCCAATGCATTGAAATATTTTTATTCTTCTACACTTCATTTTGTCTTGATTGGACTCTCATAATGACAGTTTGGCATGCAGGGCAGTATATTTAGTTTTTGTGCTTTGCTACTACAGGTGTGTGTGTGTGTGTGGTAGGGAATACCTCAGACTTGAACCCTGTACCTTGTATGCAGGTGTTAAAAACCTGAATTCCCTACCCCCCACCATTTGTAAAAAAAAAAATGCAGATTTTTGCCTCATATTTGATCTGATCTGTTCCTCATAATATCTGTGGTTTGTGAATGCTGCAATGCTTGATATTTGATGGTGCAGTGGTAGCATTGTTGTCTCACAGCTGCAGGTTCTCAGGTTTGATTCTTGGCTGGGATGTTTTCATTGTGGGGTCTGTATCTTCTCCCTGTGTTTGTGTCCTCACATGTTACAAAGACATGTCTGCATTATTTCTTCCTGGGCCTCTGCTGAAATTTTTTTTTTTTGTTCAAAGTCAGACTGTCCTGATTAACAGATGTTAAATAAAATTGACAGGCATTTGAATTTCAGACTTCAGGTTTCTGAATGTTTAAATCCTTGCATATTTGATGGTGCAGTGGTAGTATTGTTGCCTCACAGCTATAGATTTTCTGGTTTGATTCTTGGCTGGGGTGCCTTCTGTATGGAGTCTGCATCTCCTCCCTGTGTTTGTGTGGATTTGCTCTGGTGCCCTGTCATTTTACAAAGACGTGTCTGCAGTATTTCTCCCTGGGTCTCTGCTGAAAATTGTTTTTGTTCTGTCAGCAGTAAAATTGACAGGCATTTGAATTTCAGACTTCATGTTCTTCAGAAAATACATAGTAACACAACCATAACACAACCTTTTATTCTAGCAATTTTCTAACTTTATAAGATGAATATTTGAAATTTGTCCCTATTTTTGGGACTGTATTCCCCCATTATTGGCTTCGTCCAGGTTTTTTGTGCTAAGGTTGACAGCTATGGCAGGAACTGAATTCACTGAATATGTTTGAGGGCTGTATTCCCTCATTACTGGGTTTGTCCAAGTGTTTTGTACTAAGAGTTTGACAGCTATGGTGAGAACTGAATTCACTAAATGATAGCCATTTAAGTTTCAGTCTTCCTTTCTTTTACAAAGCAGCTGATTTGGCATAGTGGTATGTTGCTCTGACTGTTTTGCACAGGGAACTTGGCAGTAAAATGTATGGTGGTAACGCAGCATTTCTCTTTCACGAAGCAGCTGATTTGGCGTAGTGGTATGTTGCTCTGAATGTTTTGCACAGGGACCTTGGCAGTAAAATGTATGGTGGTAACACAGCATTTTATTCTAGCAACTTTCCAAGATTATACAAGCAATGTTTAATGTGTCCCTTGTTTTGGGGCTTTTGACCCCCCCCCAATACATTTTGGCTTTTTCCAGTTTTCTTGTGCTGCGAATTTGAGATGCAGTTGAGTATTGAGTAGATTTTACAAGGAGCTGAGAGCTGCAGGGGAACAGAAGTTTAGTGTTGCTTAAGTGAAGCTGGTTTGCCTCGTTAATAGCACAACAGGTTGTGTACTTGCTTTTGATGCAGAAGGCTGTGGGTTCTACTCCCACAAGGGGTGGATGCTGCCGTACTGAGAATGTTCTCCTTGGTGAAGATACTAGCTATGAGTCTGTTATTAGTTTGCCATCCATTTCCTCTTGCAATATTACTAGCTTATCATTTTTTTAATGTGATATAGGCAATTTATTCCTGAGGGGCAACAGACACTTTATTTTTTGATGAAACCATGAAATATAAAGGTGTTTGCTAGCAGCAACCTCTTCATTAGTTAGATTTCTTTAATGTGGAATTATTTAGATGACTTTTACTTCTTCAGAGATTGTGCATATTTACTGATAATGGACTGTAGAATTGTGCATATTTACTGATAATGGCGGACTGTAGAATTGTGCATATTTACTGATAATGGTGGACTGCAGAATTGTGCATATTTACTAATAATGGTGGACTGTGGAAGTCTGAGTAGACTTTTAAGATAAATGTTCTGAACTGGGCAGTTTTGCCATTATGGGTGCATGTGTTTTGTTTCATTGCTTACTGGAAAAATGTTCAAAACAAATTTAAAACGCCCTCTAACAACTGTACTGTATAGTACAGGGAATATAATTTAGTACAATGAGGAAGGTGTATCAAAGAGCACATATATGTCTCATATGTGCAAGGGGCCTATGATTTGAAAACAGCACAAAATTAATCTTTATCTGCCACTGGCAAAATGTATTTTCTTTGAATGTGGGTTTCAATGCTGTTTCAATGAATGTGAGTTTCAAGGGCAGAGAAGTTTTAATGCTAAGTTTTCATTGTGAGACTGCATTGCTTTGTTTAGCAGATGACTTAGTGTTTGTGCTGTAAAATACAAAATAAAACTTTCAAATGAAGTCCAACTCATCATAGAAGTAAAGCAGTGTGCACATTAGTGTTTATGGTAAATGTAGTGAAATAGCCAAGTAATGGTTCATTGGAATGGCTGCAGAGGCTCCATTCAACCATGATTTTGTCAGGGGGGAAAGGCAGCAAACTCAGACAGGCCCAGCTGAACTATACCTCCCAACTGTCCAGATTTTCAAAGAATTAATAGATTTTTGCTTCTTATTTTTAGTTTGTGCTTCATAAAATTTGTAGTTTTCTGGCAAATCATTTAGGAATTAAGTCACTAAATAATGATACACTGAGTTTCAGACTTCATAACCTTCAGAAAAATGCATGCTAAAGTAAGAA
The DNA here is from genome assembly GCF_019279795.1 of Protopterus annectens. Classification (NCBI taxonomy): domain Eukaryota; kingdom Metazoa; phylum Chordata; order Ceratodontiformes; family Protopteridae; genus Protopterus; species Protopterus annectens. The sequence continues at coordinate 492,387,415 of NC_056751.1, forward strand.
CTGTTATTCTATCAACTGTCTCAATTTATACAAGAACAATTTTTAGTACTGTTTATATGTTCCCCCAATATATTTGGCCTTGTTCCGATTTACTGCATTAACAGGTTGAGAGGTACATGCAAATAAATTGCTTTATAGAATTAGGCATAGCCAACCTCTCAACTGTCCCCGATTTTGGCTCAAAATGTTGCTCTTCCCCCTAATAATCCCTCCGCAAAATAGCAATTTTGGAAGAAAACATGGAGGGTTTACAATTAAGAAATAACTGTAATAATCAAAGTTATAGATTACTTGAAATGCATGTAGATTCTTTTATTTTGTCAGCTGCTCAAGTTAGCAGTACTAATATTAAAGTGTCCCTTCTTTGACAGGTTCCCAGCTGTATTGTGTGGCTATTTTATATTTTTGCATCACATTTTTGGTCCATTTTTCATAAAATTGTGTTTTTTGGCAAATTAGTGACAAATCACTAAAGGCTGAAGTTAGAAAATAATGACAGACATTTGAGTTTCAGATTTTATACCCTTCATAAAATTCATACTAATGCAAGACCTATTCTATTATATTTCTAAGTTTATTAGAGCAATATTTAAAAATTGTCCTTATTTTTGGGCCTTTGTCCCACTTCTGTGTATGGCTTTGTCCAGATTTCTTGCTCTGAGGTTGAAAGGTATGACAAATGTGTCAGGGCCATCACAGTCAGCCAGAGACATTTCAAATTGTGACATACTTGTTGCACCCCACTCCCCCATGTAGTGACTCTGGATGTGTCCAAGCAAGGCAAGGAGTAGTTATGCAGTGTAAATGAGCAGTGTGTCCCCCCATCCAAGGTAGACACAAGTACTACAATGGCTTTTCATCTGTCCTTGATTTTGCAGAACGGTCTGGTTTCTGTCATATTTTTGTAATGTTGATTTATGCTTATTACTCAGAAAGTGCCTGTTGCTCTGTGTTTAAGTAGCAATGCTTTAATGACCATAAGGTAAGCTTGTCTGAGATCGTAAGAAGCAAGTAAGCTTTAATAAGCATACTGTTAAAGAATTGCCAACATTGAAAGCCTTTCTTTTGTTGCCATGCAGAGAATACTTGACTAGATAATGTATAAGCCTTGGGTATTAAAGGACAGGATTCCATTATTTTAAAAAGCTCATTACACTTGTTGGAGACTTCCAGTCATCTCTACAGACTTTACCCATAAACTAAACAGAACGCCAATCATGTGTGGTCCATAACCTGTACAGTAATCCTTTAAGCAATGTATCTTGAGCTTGTTTCTTGTTTGCTTTTCAGTTTTTACTTTGATCATGTTTTCCCCATGAAACAAGTAGATAGTTGTCAGGCAGCAGGTCTTTTTGGATAAGAAACATTTTTACAAGTGGGGGCATCACAGAGATTTCTACTTTCAGCATGTTACTTGGCACTTTAATAAAGCTGAATATAAATTATAATTAGAACTGCAGTGCAAGGAGAAGTGGTTTGAGTTGAGTGCTTCTGGTTTTTCTTATACTTGATTTTGACTGGCATTCCAGTAATGTATTTAAAAAGTAATTTATTTTTTCATGCCTCACAACCTTTTGTTTCCATCTAGATATTAAGTAAGCTGTCATGCAGCCAATGCATTTAAATATTTTTATTCTTGTACACTTATTTTTGTCTTGATTGGACTCTCATAATGATGGTTTGCCACCCAGGGCAGCGTATTTAATTAAAGTTAGTTTTTGTGGTTTTAGCCCCTCCCCTTTCTGGTTGCCCACACCCATTCCCATTGACCCCACCCATTCAGCTGTCTCCTGCAGCCCCCCTTTGATTTGAAGTCACCAGCCGCCACTGGGTATATAATAATAAGGGTACTTAGTATGCAAAATGTAAGAATCCTTAAAAGCTTTCTTAAAAAGAATTAAAACTGACTTTTTAATCATGTCTGGTGATTGCCTAGCTCTTGATTTATGATTACAGATGGGAATCAACAAGTAGGCATTTATGGAGTAAGGATGAACTGAGAAACAGTGACACCCGGAAAGGAATTCAGTTTGTTATGTAGGGTATCACTGAATTATAGTTATCTCATGCTGAGATAGCAGAGATAATGACAGACATGTTTGTTGGTGCATACCATGTACATGATTTGCACTGATATAAAGCTCAGTGGCATAGCCTTGAAGTCATATATGTTATGGTGTACACTTTCTTTTTAAAAATGACTTATTTATGTTGTTCAAGCAGCTATACTAGAATTTTACCAGTAATTATCCCCCTGTGTATTAACATTGATCTTATTTTATTAAGTTTTTTATTTTGTTTGATATAGATAGGTAGATAGATAGATGGATGGATGGATGGACGGACAGACAGACAGACAGACAGACAGGTAGGTAGATAGATAGATAGATAGATAGATAGATAGATAGATAGATAGATAGATGGATTTATATATATGTCTAGTGGGTTAAAAGAGTTCTTTCTATTTTCCTTTTTTTTCCTTTTTCATTATGGCATACTGGTCAGGCAAATGCTTTATCCATGTTAGGGGGCTTGAGCGCTACTCTTGGGGGAGAGCTACATTTAAGAAGTTGGCTCTTAGTGTACACTTATAAAATGTCCTCATCCTTGGAAATGTTGATATAAATGTGATTCAGAAACACAGTTCTTAGCATTCTTCAGACTAATAACAATGTGACAACTGTTTTATTTAGATTTCCATCCTCATGCTCTGCTTATGAAAGAACCTTGCACAAGTTTCCACTTGCAGTCTGTGGCACCATTCCCTAATAAGTAGAACCCTTTCCAGCCTTTCCTATTTTTAGAAAAGCCATCTTAAACTATTTGACTGAGTTGTCCAAAGGTAATCTTGTCATCACCATTACCATCACTTTCAATACCCAGCCCTGTATTAAGTTTACTTAACTAGAGACTTTCAACCCTGTTTCATCTTCATTGTCCAGTATTTCTACTCTTTACCATTTCAAACTCCTTTCCTGACACTTGTTTCCATATCTCACTTTTACATCTTTGCTTATATATATCGGACCATTGCTACTCATGTGGTTTACGTACCACTTGTTTTTTTTTCTAATATGATCTTGTTTTACCTTGTTTGTGAGACAAAAGGAGGTATTCATACTGGTTATACAAATGTATTAAAGTTATCTGTGATGTTCGCGAATGAACACAGCTAAGCAATGATTCATAGAAATCACTTCCACTAACACATGAACACCAATCAGCCTAAGCAAATGAAGTAATAATAAGCAGTAAATGAGAAATGATGTAAAATGGTCTATGCTAATTAATTCTCCCACTTACCTACCATTTATAGTGGAATTTTCCCACTTTTCAGCACCATCCATAGATAACTTTATAGAAAGAGGAACCTTGTCAATGCTATGGAATTTGCAGTCCACAGCACTGATGTCATTTGCTGGTAGCCTTGCTAATTCCAGGAATTAATGTTTGTCCTAGATGAGCTAAAAATCTCTTGTGCCCATTGGCACTCGCCAGCCAAAAAGACAGAGATATAGGCATAGGATAACTCATTATAACTTTGATAATCAGGAGATAGTTGATAGGTTCAAAGTGGAGAGGGACATTATCAAGGTCTTAGTGAGTATGTATGACCCCCATAGGGGTACAGGAGGGATGTGTGGACTTCCTTTCCCTGTGGATACTAAGATATGTATAGCCCTCACTATACTTGCAATGTGACCTTTCAGAGACAGACTAGGGAAATGTTGGGTACCTCACAAGCTTTTGCTTTGAAGATACTGCAGCAGCTTATGGATGTATTCTTAACACATTTAGATCAGTACATCTATTTCCTAGTGTCACTTCAGAATTAAATCAGTACTATGTATTTTTTATGGTGTGGCACCTTTCCCCGAAGTACTTAATGTTATGGACTGCACCCATGTTGCAATTAGGGGCTCTTCTGGTCCACCAGGAGAGCATTACTGCAAAAGGAAGGGCTGCCATTCTAACAATTGCCAGGTAGTGTGTGAAGAATGTGGGAACGCATTACCAACATGTCTGCCCAGCATCCTGCCAGTGTGCATGATTCCTATATCTAGCAGCCTAGCTCACTCTACCGCCTCTTCCTGCATGGTAGAATGCCCAACAGTCATCTTGTTGGTAAATGCAAAAATATAATTGTTATTTTTTATTTATTTATTTTATTTTATTTAAGTAGCTACTCATGGTAAAATGTATATCTAAATACAAGCCACTTTTTATTTGTTTTGTCCAACCCCCCCCCCTTCTCTCTCTCTCTTTCTATCTTCCTGTCACTTTCTTTTTATCTTTTGGGTGATGCTGGATATCCCCTTGAGTCATGGCTTATGACACTAATGAAAAATCCAACTGGAACTGCAGAAGACACCTACAGCCATCACTGTTTTAGGCTTGCATTGCCATCGAGAGGGCCATTGGCCACATGAAGAGACATTTTAGGTGCCTGAGTGAGTCTGGGGGTGCCCTTCAGTATGACCCAGCTACTATGTGTAGAATATTCACTGCCTGTTGCATACTGCTCAACATGATCTTGTTCCAGTTTAGTAGTGAAGTGATCCAGGCTGTCACTGCAGTTCCCAGTCCATTCCTACCATGACTAAGGATCACCAGCTGGCAGCAGTAGTAATGGATCCGATGTGACAGACCCATATGTGGCATATGGCTGCTCAGGTAAAGTGGTGAGCCATCTAGTCCAAAACTTTGTACCATGACTTTTAGGTTAGTGCTTCCTTTCTTTAAATATATTTGTGGGCTATGCCGTATGGTGCATTGTTTGCTTTTTCTGTACCTATGACATTCCTTCTGATTTTTAAATAAGTATTTTTTTATTTCAGAAAAGTGACTCAATTATTTTTCGTAAAACTCATGTCTGAGTGCTCATTGATTCATGTTCAGTAATGTAAGACATCATACAAGGAATAATCACATTTTTAACTGTTTTGCACAATACGTTGTAGTGATTTGGTCTACCTAATTATGTACATAGTGAATGTCCTGAAGTGATACTATTACTAAAAAGTTTTACTTCAATATTTAACTTGAGTTCATACATTGCAATTGAATGAAAAGCCATCATACTGTTGTTTTTTTTTTTTTTTTTTTTTATACACTGGGATTTATAAAGTTTACCCCTTACCCCTTAGTGTAACCTTTCTGAGTGAATACCCAGCACAAGCAATGTAATAGGGATGTTCTTGAATATTGGAAGTACACACTAAGTGAACACTTAGTGGTAACATTTATGAATCCCACTGTCTGGTACTGCAGATCCAATTATTTTATTTTGTTACATAATAATGTGTGGCCTTATAGACAAAAAACAGTATAGAACGTTTTGCAGTAGTGAAATGAAATGGAAGCAGTGTTTGTTTACAAAGCAGGATACTTATCTTAATATGTAATTTTCTTATTAGTACTCATTAGCATTGCCACAAAATGCTATGTATTAATAATTTTAAGTTGTAGGCAACAGCCAGCTGTAACAATGATAATGCATAGAGCATTGGTGTTAATGACTGCAATCATATCTTATCACATACAGATTTCAGTTACAAGATGTTTTATGCTGTTCCATTATAGGAATGAAATGCATAAAGTTGAATAGTGTCTTTTTTGTTTGTTTGTTTTTTACTGAAGTTTTAATAACTTATTCCCTTTTAAATTAAGCATTGACCTGTGTATGCCGAGGTCAAACAGTAAATAACAGAAGTCACACATGAATTATAGTAGATCAAGGTCATATGTGTGATACACATCTCCTAAAGATAGGCTTGGTGATGGTGCAAGTGATTTTGAAGCGGGGCTGTCATGAGAGCTGGATGGTGAGTTGGTCCAATGGCGTGATCTGCTTGATACAGTTGAACCAGCAAGCACTCATCTGGCAGTGATACAGGAACATGATTAGGACATAAAGGTTTTCCTAGGTGTAGATGAAAGCCGTTGTGGTTATTTCTCCTAATTACAACCCTCCCTTGAGAAGCACCACTCCTGTGATCTCTCCCTATGTCTCTGTACAGTTCCCATCTTATTTCCCTTCCAAGAGTGAATCCTGCTTGAGACTGGTAAGTCCTAACTAGTGTACAAATGGAGGCAGTCACTGACGCTTGGTGTGGCACCACACTACACATCAATATGATCATGGCATTATGCCTATTCTGTGTCATTTCCAAGTGCTGTTGTTGGAAATCCTCATGTATACCCCAGAGGGCTCTGGTTGTTTTTAGATGACTCTCTGTGGCAGTGCTCTGAGCCCTAAAAATGCCATGGCACATTTGCTGTTGGGCAGCTAATACGTCATGTTTCCTGGGGAAGCTGTAACAAATTCCTGTGCCTGCACCCTCATAAAGGTGTTACTGTGTACACTGTAGTCTCTGAATGTCTGTTATCATCCTGAAAGTATTTGTCTGAGCTTGGAGATACCGATGTAGAGGTGTGTGGGTGTGGGGTCCTGTGGAAGCATGATTGGCGTGTCAGCTGCGCTTGACTTTGGTATGCACTATCACTTCCTGCAGAGTTAATATGTTGTTGGTATCTGATCCTGCCACTAAACTTGGGGACTGCCTGCTGCTTTCCTCAGGCTACCTCAAAATATAACTATGTTATCATCAAAATCATCATCTTCTACAACCACTGCTGCTGCTATCATCCAGATTTCTTGGTATAGTGGAACAATTTTTTCCCTTCTTTTCCTGACCCTGTAAAAATTATTTTAAAAAGTTACTCATAATGACAGAGCATACAGTACTGCATGCTTATCAAGGAGTTGTAGTGGACACTTACCATGCACTCTGCCTTCATTGTCATTCTGTGTACAAATGAACGGTTCACCTATTAATAAGAACTGCTGTGTGTTTAGTGCATTCATTCCATGTCAGCTTTCAGTTCTCTATATAAACAGATACTTTTTTTTAAAACAACATTCCTGAGTATGCAAGTGTTGCTGCTATAGATGTTGTTAATAACCAGGGTCCACACCATCTCAGATTATTCCAGTGCCATCACTTCCTGTCGTAGCCATCACCATGGATGGAGAGGAGGTATTCCTCATCTTGTATTAAAGAGATAATTGTGGATGCCCCCGCCCCATACTAATATGTGCAATTGCATTCTTTCTCACATTGTTTCTAGCATGTCCTACCTATTATTTGCCCTCTTCCTGTAGTGTGTTAAGGTGGGGTTTCTGCCATTCACTGCATTAATTTCCAACACAGCTTGATTCTATGCTTTTGCCCTCTTAACTTGTTTTGGCCACCCTTAACCAAACAGACACCTCTCATATGTCCTAAGGGCTACCATAAGGACATAATTTTCCTCATTACTAATGCTGTCCTTTTTCTGCCTTGATCCTTTGTTCTGCATCATTACTGCACATAAGAAACAGGCCACAGTCCACAGTCATGCACATAAAACTTTTGCTGTAATCATCATTCAAACTACACAACAATAAAAATGTGCTGTTTTCCTTCTATACAAAGTTAAGGTAATGCAAACACCATATTTATTAACACCTGCAAAATCTCGGACCAGCTAAGTAAAGTTGTGCTATACTAATATCTGCAGTATCATAAATATACTCAGAATAGTAATGTAAAGACTTTCTTAACAGATTCATCTTTCTCCTAGCCCCAACTGCCTTTTGAGTATTCATAATACTGTCATTTTTCATTCCTTGGTGACATGCAGAAATCTCAAAGTCCACATGTACATTTGGCCAGCAACACATTCTTACCATTTCAGTAATTCGCAATTAAAACACATGATTGCACAATCACTACATGACACCAAATTAAATGATTTTCTAAAAGTGATCACTAATCATTTCTACTGCTGCTGCTTAAATGAATTTCAGCTTACAAATTATAGTTTTACACAATCCAGCATCTGATCATTGAAGACAACATTGTGAAACACACTGATGTCCCTCTCACCAGGCTAAGTAAGGAGAAAGTCATGATCAGTTGGTCATCAGGGGCCAGGATCTGCCATATTTCACATGCACTCTGGTCATTGGTTCACAAGTGCCAGTATGAATCAGTCATAGTCCATGTAGGTGTAAATGACCTGACACAATCCTTCTTACACTGTATGAAGAGAGACATCATGGAGCTCTTGGTATATGTGTCCCACACTGGTATGAGCATTTAACAGCATTCTACCTTCTCAAAGGATGATGTCACACTATGATCAGAAGATGACTAACTTTAAAACTGGATTAGTTTCTAGTGTCATTGTAAGGATGTGCAATATTTATCAGAAAGGAAGGAGATGGCCAAAAGACCATGCTCCTTTGCCAAGAATGGTCTGCACCTCTCTCCTCTTTGATACAGCAAATCAAAACCAAGAAAACATAAAGGTGTTACTGCTCAGTGCTAGGACTAAACAATAAACTCTACCCCCTATAAGCTCTCCTCACCCTAGAGAATGCTGAAGTCTGTGCAGTCACTGAGACATGGTTTAAAGCTGAGGGGAGCATCCCAGAAGTGCAAAGCTATAATGCCTTACACACATTTAGATCAGCTACTACGCAATGTGGAGGAGTCTCAGCTTACATAAAGAATAAATGTACCTCAAGGCTGGTCAAACAGGATGATGCACTTGAGCTTCTCCATATTCAAATTACCATAGGTAAAATCCCAAACCACTTTCTTGCAAGCTACAGGTCTCCCACTATGACAAAATACAGGAACCTCTATAACTGCACATCCAGTGTTGTATAAGATTCCCAGTTATTATTGAGGTAACTAAAGTCGCCTATGTATGTGATACTGGGTTGGATGGTGAGTGTATCCAATAAGATTAAGTACATTTTATATGTTTGCTTGGTCATAGGTTCATAGGTTAGTACTAGGCTAATTGTCCTTGTGGGCCATTTTAAGCCTACCCAATTATCCCATGTAAGAATCAAACCCTACACCTTGGGTCTGCAAGGTAAACACCTTAACCATTCTGCCATTCTCCCACCCCTAATCTATGAACCTATGATCAAGCAACTCAGAGGACAAATAAAGTCTACCAAAGCCAAATTTGAGGTAAAGTAGGCCTCCCAAACCAAGAACAAATACAATGTATTCTTTAGCTATGTTCACAACCTCAATGGCAATAAGCAATTGTGTGCAGAGTTCATTGTTAATGGGGCCACCTATACTGAGCCAGATGATAGAGCAAACCAATTGGCAGACAAACTCAGTTCTAACCTTATCCCTCCCATCTCCCATTCGAAAATGCCATCAAATATAGCTCCCCTACTATCACTAGTGAAAAGGTCCTCAGTGTTCCCTCTGTGACCAAGAATACTGCATCAATGAACCCCCAACAATATCCCAGTCTGCATTCTAAATACCATGAAACATGACCTATTTGGCCCTCTGGAATCACTATTCAACTATAGCCTCCAGACAGGCTTTGTCCCTCACAAATGGAGAATGTCACCCTCTGCATAAAGGTAGGCTATCCACAGACCCTGAAAACTACAGAACCATAAGTGTCACTAGTCTCATATGCAATGCCATGGTAAAAAATCTCTTTGGAATTATTAGTAATGACATAGAAAACCTCCAAACACTGGACTCAATGTAGTTTCATTAAGGGCAGGTCATGCCTACACAACCTGGCACAATTCTTTGAGGAGGTCACCAAAGCAATGGATGAGGGCAAAATAGTTTAACTTGCCTACCTTGACCTGGCCAAGGCATTTGATACAATATCCTATTTGAGCATCGTTGACAAACTCAGCAGATTTGTTATAAACCTTTATGTCACCCTGTGGATAGCCAGCTGACTCTCAGACAGGCCCAGGAAGTTAGAATCGGGGAGTCCACCTCTCCAAGGAGGCCATTCACCATGGTTCCCTTAGGGATTGGTGCTGTGATCTCACCTTTTTGGGATCTACTTCCCTGAAGTGAAGGCCGACTTCAAAGGCCTCTGGCTGACCAAATCTGCAGACAATTGCAAATTAGGAGCAGTCATAGAATTCCTCCACCATCACTAATGTTCTCCAAGAAGGGCTGACACAGACATGTAATTGGTGTCAGAGCCTTGGACTAAAACTAAATGCCAAGAAATGCATAATCATATATTTTGCCAAGTTAGCCACCACAGATAATTACCATATTGACAACAAACCCCATAAGAGTCATCCCAGTAGTCAGGGACTTGGGAACACACATAGACAATAAACTAGTCTTTGACCCCCATGTGTCAACAGTAGTGAAGAAGTCATTCTATGCTGTGCAACTTATAAATAAAGGTGTGTCATCTAGGTCCAAGGAGGTCATTGTTCCACTGTATTTGGCATTCATCAGACCTATCAGTAAAATGCCCCCTTTGGCATGCATCTAAACAAGCACATCCAACAACTGTAATGTTGACAGAGCTTCATCACTAAAATAATACATGGTGTGAAGAACATGTCCTATGCAGACTGCCTCACAGCTATCCCTGTATTCTGTGTCCTACAGGCTGCTGAGTGGAATTCTATGCCTGGCTTACAAGGCATCATCAGACCCCACTCTGAAGGACCTCTTGTGTAAAACTATCAGCACAGGAATGACCTTTTCTAAAGACTTAAACCTTGCCTGTGATATAAATAGGACCTTCTAGAGAGACAGGTATGTGTCCTTGAAAATACCCCTTCTCTGGCAAAGGCTCCCCATCCATGTGAAGCAGAGTTCCTCCCTAACCCAATTCAAGTGCAGCTTGGACAATTGGATTGGGACGATGAAATTCATCTCTGGTTTGGCACCTATGTCTCTAATGGACAAAGGTAGCCTGTAAGTGGTTCAAAACCCAGGCCCCTGCTTGTAAATGTTTGATCTCCTAAGCCCCAGCTTACACTTACCAAGGGTACCAGAACTTGTCAGAGATTTAGGATGCATGGCTAGGCTTAAAAAGGCCCCAGTGGTTGTTAACATTATCAAAAACTCTATAAATCTATATCAGTAAAACAAACATTTTTTTCAAGGTAACTTACTAAATTTTGCATAATTTTCAAGTATTTCATATTAAATTCTAGTGTTTTTATTATTTGTTCTTACTTTAAGAAGTCTGCAGTTTCCTAAGTCATTTGTCACCTAAATCAAGTAATAAAAATGCTAATATGGCAGTGTTAAACTATTCCACATAAATGTGGTTTCATTTACATGTTTTGTATGCAAATTAGTCCCGTTTATATTTATTTCTATGAACTGGAGTAATACATAAGCACGTATGGCCACTCATCTGCCTATGTAGGTCTCAGTTACTGATGAATGCACCATTGAGTTCATGTGTATGCGCTGAGGAAAAAAATAGACTCTACAGCAGGCCCCAGCATGCTGTGGGAACATGAGGATAACCTCAGATATGCTTAGAGCTGAATATGTTTAGAAAAAACAAAATGGAGTCACATATATGACAGTCTGCACTACCATAAAGTTTAATTTCTGCACATCTAACATCATCTGGCAGCTCTTCTACCTAAAAATCACTCAACACTTAATAAAAGTTGCTAGTCACACATATGGGCATATGTATTTCTGCAACCTTACCCCCCCCTAAAAAAAAAAAAAACACACATATATATATATATATATATATATATATATATATATATATATATTTTTTTTTATTTAAAAAATGCTGTTCTTATGAATGAATAAATGATAATCTCTACCCATCAATCGTCAACACATCAACTGGTGTACCTTCTCTCTCCAAAACACTAGAGAGTTAATAAAAGTTGGGAATCACTTACACAAAAATATGTATTTCTACCACCACACCCCAAAAAAAAATATTACTGCTGCTCTACTGCAGGAATAAATGACACTCTGGCATAATATTTTAAAAAAGGTAGCTAAGGCAATGTCCAGTAATTGTAAGTTATACAATGACAAATGATGACTACATACTGCTTTTCTCACCCCAAAACACTTAACAGTTAAAAGTTAGGAATCACTCACACAAAAATACATATTTATACCCCCTCCCACCAAAAAAACAAAAACATATTACTGCTGCTCTACTGTAGGAATAAATTACATTCAGGCATGACACTTTAAAAAATATAACTAAGGCAATGCCAAGCAATTGTAAGTTATACAATGAAAAATGATGATTGCATACTGGTTTTTAACCACCATATAAATGGCAATTGAATGTACTCCTTTATACAAAAAAGATGTATGTAACAAAGCATTTTTGGTTAAACCAAACTTGCCAATAATGACAGTACCTATTGTAATGCTGTTGCTGGTTATTTAAGTTTGGTTAAGGTGATTTCACACCCTCGAGGGAGTGGTTTTAGACCTGTGAACCAAAGCCCTGCTCATACTTTCTTCTGGCACTTTTAATGATGGCAGCACCTGTGAAGGTATAAGGCCCCAGTCAAATGTGGTCGGGCAAGGAGACCCCGTAAATGGCCCACTGTAGTAGGCAGTCATATCCGGATAAGGTCCAGGTGTGGACACAAGGCTCTGGTTGGAAAAAGACTGATATCTGTCAGGAGTTGGGCGAGTGCCTGTCATCAATGACAGGGATCACTGCTCCAGCCATCAGTGCTGTCTCAGCTACAATGACTTATAGAAACATAGGCCAGACCAGCTGGCTGAGTGGGTTGATCAGGTAATGGCAAGTTCTATAGTAAGTATAATTAATTAAATTAATTAATTAATTTGCTTGTTTATTTATTTAGTTATTAATTAATTAATTAATTTATTTATTTATGTATTTATTCTGGAATCATATTAAACATAGGCTTAAAAGGTTAACTATAACAAGGTTGTATAATTAAAGGGATTTGCTAGAAGAAATACGTGTAACTGCAAATATGTATCTGTAACATTTTTATAATGCAAAATAAAACGTAAACATATCTGTACACAGAACTGTATCTGTGTATAAATACATGGAATGTTTAAGTGATAATGTAATTGTCCTTATAAATACAAATGTAACATATGAGAAAACAGTAACCTGCATTTATATGTAAGTATATTTCAGACAGATGCACATCTGCATGATTATACTTACAAATACCTGTCCAAGTATTTATACAGAAAGCAAATTAAAAAAAATCAATAAATAAAATAAAAAAATATTTACATTTCCACATATTAATTTCATGTGCTATTACATTACCTTAGATCCAGGTAAAATTATATGTAGATATATTTTGTAAAGAAAGAGTTTTGTTTGTGTACGTCAGAAAAATGTTTATTAGTATAATAATATATATTAGTGTAATAATTATATCAGACCATTTGGCATAATGGTTAAGGTCTTCACCTCCCATGTACAAGGTAGAAGGTTCAACCTCAAAACTTACCCAATAATGGAGTTTACGGAAGCATCACAGAATCTAGAAGGTACCTGTAAGGGGGAAGAGTTGTATTTACCATTCGCTTTTGGCATTAACTGTGGTGAGCGATGGTGCACAAAATCCTCAAATCACAAGGATCACAACTGCACATCATCTCAGGATCAGACACTCAACAGTGGAAAAACTGTCTCTAGGTGATTCAGTCGTATTGACTAAAGTCACCATTGGTTACCAGTGATTACTAGGTTGAGGACCCACCCTGCTGTGACCTATGCCATAGACTCATGCTTAAAGCAGAAGGGGCATATGTGCCCCTGTTGGCCATACTGTGCTTGCCATAAGGCCCAGAAGCCATGGATCAATAAGCTACTGGCAGTCTGGTGTCCTGTTGACAGCTTGGGTTACCTGGGATAGCTTTGTTGTGTGAAAGCTAGCCATAAACCAATAAACCTGACAAATATAAACTAAGAATTGCTACACTCAATGTAGGTTCACTGACTGGACATTGCTTGGAAGTGGATGACATGATGGTAAAGACATCTGTACATCCTATGTATCCATGAGACAAGATGGAAGGGTAGTTCAGCCAAATCACTTGGCTTGGGATACAGAGACTACTACTCAGGACATGGACAGACTAAATATGGGGTGGGGATTGTGGTGAGGGAGTGGCTTTTGAAGACAGTGAGAGATGTCATCAGAATTAGTGTGAGACTCAAGACAATCAGACTCTAATGTAAGGATAGGGGACTATTCATAATCTTAGCATATGCCTCACAGCAGGGTTGTGATAGTGAGGAAAATAGTGCACTCAGGTAATAGTTGCAGGACCTACTAGATAAAGCAAGACAATATGAATTGGTTGTGATAATGGCTGGCCTGAATGCACATATTGGAACAGCAGAACAGGTTATGGGGACTGCCTGGGACACGTGGATGGGGCAACTTGAGTAAAGAAGGAGAAGCCATTCCAGACTTCTGTCTGACAAATGACTTGAGTGTGGCCAACACATGGCTCAGCAAGAGAGACAGTCATGGTCACATACAAGAGTGGCCAAAATGCAATTCAGGTAGACTTCCTTCTAGTAAAGAAAGGGCACTGGGGTAGAATTAGTGACTGCAAAGTCATCTCCGGTGAGCAGTTGGCTCACAGTGTAAACCACTGGTTGCCACAATCAGCTGCAAGCAGTTGTCAGAGAAGGATCTAAGGTCAACAGAGATTAAGCTGAAGACTCAGAGGATAACTGGAGAGAAAGCACAGATGTTCAAGGAATTACTCAGGGCTCTAGCACCTCAGCAAGAAAAGGAAATAGGTGGAGATGAAGAAAAATGGCAGCACCTCAAAACAGGATGTGTGTGGACTATAGAACAGACATGCAGTTGAACAAGATGTGGAAGCAAGATGCATACAGGAAAGCTGGTGGTAGAATGTAGAAGTCCAGGAAGTCATCAAAAGAAATAAGGAATGAAGGAAAAAGTAGGAAACAGAAGAGAAGATTCAGGCTAGAAAGGAATACTGGCTGGCTAACAAAGAGGGTAAGACATGGCTAGCTAAAAAAGAGGGTAAGCAGAAGTTGCATTAGCAAAGAACAAGACATCAGAGGCACTCTCCCAGCTCCTGGAAAGTGACTCAGTAAATGGCACAAAGAAACTATCAAGTTGCAAACAAAGACAGCAAGATAAAAAAGATAGTCAGACACCTTTCATAAGGGATGCCAGTAACAGCCTGCTCAACAGCCCACAGCACATGAAATGAGTACTTCCAGAAGCTTCTTAATGAAAAAAACACCCTCAGAAGCTGTACTGCCTCAGACACAACCTACAATGAAAGAAGGCCCTAAAAGAAGTAAGAACAGCACTGAAGAAAATGAAGTCAGGGGGAAGCTGCAGTCTCAGATGAAGTCACAGAAGATATGATAAAGATATTGGGTGAGATAGGAGAGAAATGGCTCTTGAGGGTACTCATAGCAGTATGGAGAGAAAAACATATAGGCATACTAGTGCCAATGTACAAGATGAAAGAGGACATTCAAAACTATGGAAATACACAGGTATCAAACTTCTGTCACACTGCATGAAAGCTCTGGAGATGGTGATTGTTAAATGAATACAAAGAGCAGTAGAAAGTAAAATTGGAGATAAGTAATTCAGATTCAGATTAGGATGCAGCACAACTGACCCAATGTTTCCAGATAGGCAGATGGTTGAGAAGAAGCTAGAAATGAGGAAGTAGTTTAATTGATCATTCCTAGACTTGGAGAAAGCATATGACAAGGTCCCAAGAAAGTTTATTTGAGCAGTTTTGCAATGGCTTGAGGTCCCAGAAACACTGGTAGAATTGATTCAGTCTATGTACAAAGACCTAGTGATTCAAGTACAAATGGTGTTTGGACTCACAGAGGGGTTCTCAGCGGGAATGGGTGTGCCCACTGCTGTTCATTATGGTGATGTACTACATTAGCAAAAAGGTTGGAGAGGACAGGTCAACAAAGTTGCTGTATGTAGATGATGTGGTATTACAGGCAGACTCTGAGAAAAAAATGTCAGCTAAGAATAGAAGAATGGGATGCAAAACTGAAGGTACATGGGTTAAAATGGAGCACGGATAAGACAGTTGTAATGGCAGCAAATCTGGGAAATCAGAGAAATATGAAAACTGAGATAGAAGGGAAAGTAGTGAAAAAGGTTAACAGCTTCAAGTATCTGGAAGAGGTGGTTGAGGAAAAGGGATCTCTGAATGAGCAGATCAAAGCTAAAATCAGAGGGTCTTCAGCAAACTGGCACAGAGTGTCAGGGGTAATATATGACAGAAGAATGCCAAAGAAGCTGAAAAGTAGGGTGCCCAAAACAATGACATGAGCAGTACTACTTTACACTACAGAAATCTGGGCAGTAAAGGCAGAGCAGTTAAGGAAGCTATAGGTCATGGAGATGAAGTGCCTGAGATGGGTGGTTGGATGCTTACTGAGGAACAGATGAAGAAATGAGGACATCAGAGCAGAAGCCAAAGTAGCTCTGATTGCAGACAAGTTCAAAGAGAACAGATTATGGTGGTTCTTTCACATGTGAAGAAGGTTTGGGATAGACAGGAAGAAGACAAGAGGAAATGAGGGTGTCCAATGAGGTGAATGTATTGTGTGAGAGAAGAAATGTAACAGTCAGGCATAACTGTTGTAGAAAGCAGAAGAGTGGCGCTGAATCAAGAGAGATGGTGATAGTTGACATGACACCCCGACCCTATGTAGAAAATGGGAAAAAAGGGGGACTGATGATGAATAACTGTAGATAAAGCTGTCATTTATACCACAATATCAACTGTATGTACAATATGGATGAATTCTGAGTCAGGCATCACACCCTAGTCAGAGGACAGAATGGGGCAGGGGTGGGAACTTGCTGTTTCAAGTGAGTGACCCACACATACTTGTTAGAAATCTCCAGTTGTATTACTTCTGTATTATATCTGTATACATTTTTAAATCATCACCTTTATATGATTAGAATTCTTATGCAGAAAACTACCAAAGCACACACTTTAATACAGCTAAGTAAAGAAAAATTTCCTTGACTTGCTAGATTTTTTCTGTGTGTGAACATCTTCTGGCTGAACATAATTCACAGACTGTTACGTGCAAAGCATAATATTTTAAAACCCCATTCCCCCAATAGTACATCAATATGTATATAACTTGCAGTAAACAGAAGATTGGCACAGTATAAGAATTCATATAGTAATAGGATTTATGCCAAATTATCGAAGACTTACTTTATCGAAACAGATTTCATCAAATCCACTTCTTTGAATCTCATTATAGCAAACTCCTGGAACTACAAAGTGGAAACCCTGGGAAAGGAACCACTTGTTCACCAGGACAAAATAACAAACAGAAAAAAAAAACCCTCCAAGTGGGGACATTTCCCCCCACACACCCCATGACTAAATATACCAACTCCGAGACTGCACTACAGTGAAGGAAGGGCAGAGTTCACCATGGTGGCCAAGTGGTTCCTTTTCATAGTTCCCAGAGTTCGATATGAGATTCAAATAAGTTGATTCAATGAAATCAGATTCAATAAAGTAAGTCTTCAATAATTTGCAGTAGACCCAGTAACACATATGCAATAAATGTATAGTAAATAATTACTGGAATGAATGGAATGCCTGGCAAATAATTATTAGTGACATATGCAATATTAAGGAAAAAAAGGTGAAATAAATGTAAACAGCATTTCTTATGTTTTTTTTTATATTTGAGGAAGTAATCACCTACGACAGGCGACAGGAGGAAATACGAACAACCAGACTTGTGGAAGAAGCTGGTAAGCATGAATAAAGTAGTAAATTTTATTGTGTATTTAACTGATTTCATTAATATATAAAAGGCAATAATTTATAAAGCATGGTAACCAAAGCACCGGAGTGCATTCATTACATTAGTACAAGCAAGAGTGAGCAATATGTCAGAATATAAGTGCAGTATTCTGTCTTTAAAACTCATTTTATTAGTGTATATAAATAAATAATTTACACGGCACAGCAACTGAAGCACTAAAATGCATTAAATACATAAATGTAACTGAGTGTAGAAGATATGTCAATAAATAAACAGTACTATTCCATCTTTAACTGTATTTATGAGATGTAAATATTTATAAAGGGAGTTTTCAGTGCATTATTGGAAATAAATGCATGTCGGGGACAAATATGATCATTATGTTTGTGTAGTAGACTGCAACATTGAAAATTCCCTAGAACCTGATAGCAATACTCTCCTGCCAAGTATGCATAAGCACTTTGCAAAAAATTGCATCCAAAGTCTGCATAAGCACTTCTCAGAGCATTCTCATCACGTACACATATGCACTTCCCAATCAGTAGTCCCATGTCTCCATAAGCACTTCCCATACATTCAGTTTTATTTCAATAAAGATTTTAAAAATAAAAATGTTTAAAGTAAAAGTTGAATGCTGTGTAGTATGTATGTTTTATATTTTTACCTCCACCCTTTCTGTTTTTATTTATTAATTTATTTATTTTATTATGCATTCCTTTGTCCTTTATTGTTTTCTTTCTTTTCCATATGCTCATTATTTTACATGTCAAAAATCCTCTGCAGAGGCACAGGCACATGCCTCCCAGGTTAGAGAGTACTCACCCTCTGCCCATCCTGGAACATCCTTGCATGGTTAAATGGTGGCACATTGATCCTGCAGGTACTCCAGTACATGGCAGCCTGCCAAGCCTCACTGAACAGGGGCTTCAGGACTTGGCTGAGGATGCAGCAGATCATGGACAGACGGATTCAGCCAGTCAAAGCCTCTCTTCAGCATCTTCAAAATACACTCTCCCAGTTACTGCTAACCGCAGCACCACCACAGGCCCATACCCTCTCAACATTGGAGTTCTCCATTACACCACCACATGGAAGTAGAAGCTTTCATGGCTCTGTGGACTGGGACTCATACTGGCACCTCCTCAGCTATTCTTCCCTAATCCTTTCTCCTAAATTCTCTAACCTAGTTCCTCATCCACAGTACCCTCTTATATAAAAAAGACTTGAAAAAATAGAGTCTATACCCTGCCAAAAATGTAGAGCCCCTCCTCTCCCACCTCCTTCAGCTCAGCCCTCTTGATGTGTTCATACTGTTTCCCTCTTTGCTGTGTCTCCCCTTTTTTAATCTTTCCTGTCTCCCCCTTTCCACTCTTTAATGAAAACATATATGGATATTCCTGTATAAAAAATATGAAACCCCTTTATTTTTTTAATGTTAATAATAAAAGCTGTACAGGTCACTGCTTACCCGAAGTCTTTCAAGCATGACTGCATAGCTTAATCACTAAGCAATATACACACGTGTGTGTGTGTTTGTGTGTGTGTGTGTGTGTGTGTGTATATATATATATATATATATATATATATATATATATATATATTTATATATAGATAGATATAAAGTAATACAAGGCTTATGGACTTCAAGTATTACTCCGTCTGTACTTGACACATCTTTAGGAACTTTAGTTTACGTGCATATATGTGTAGTGATGTTCCACACAGATAATCAATACATAGCAATCAATACATAGCTGCAAATTCCCAGACTATGAATATCACCAATATACTGTAAGACTTTTCTGTCAATTGTCTTTTTTGCAATTTATTTTCTTTTTTTAAGAAACTTTATTGAAAATCCAACTTAAAAAAAAAAACATTCAGTTAGAAATAAACTGAAACATCAACCACGAGAAAATTGCACAATACATATTATCTAAATCAGAAATTCAAAAATCTGCAAAACACTCCAACACTACAATTTATGAAAGACAAGTAAAAAAAAAAAGAAAATTATTAGAACATTGAAAAGTAAGTGTAAGAATTTGACAATGTAATATGCCAATCTGAAAGAAGTGGTTTCCATGTTTTAAATAGACTAACTCAAAAATACTGTTTTGCTTACCCCAAACAAAAAGAACTAACAACACCCACACAAATGACTTTATCCTTCACATGAATTGAATATGCTGGCATGACAGAGTCCTAACTATACAATGTATGTAGTCAGTAGTCCATTGTGAGGCCTAGCCAGCCAAGCCAAATAAATATAGGATGGGTTAGGATCCCCATTTGAGGTCTTACATATCACAAACCTGAAGAATGAATTTACAGTTGACAAGCCAATCATCTAACCTACATTTGAATGCAGTCAGTGTGTTTCATTGCTTAATGTAAAAAAGAAAACTTACTCCATTAGGTTAGGACTCTGTCATGCCAGCATGTTCAATTCATGTGAAGGATAAAGTAATTTGTGTGGGTGCTGTTAGCTCTTTTTGTTTGGGGTAAGCATAACAGTTCAAGCAGGTTGGGTTATTTCATGATTCAGAAGGCTAGAGAAAGGTCACCAGGAAAGAGCCTGTATGAGATAGAATACTGTGAAATGGCTTTTGATCTAGTAGAGTAGGTAATTGCATTAAAATCAGTAATTTTCTTTGTCAGAAATCCTTAAGGCTTTAGGAGCGAAGAAGTTGCCTAGAGAGCTGCATGTTTCAGGGACTGTTGCAGTCTATGACGGGATGGATTTTAAAGGTGTAAATAGGGACTACAAATTCCTTACCTCTGGAAGATATTTCTTTGAAATTAAATGTGATAAGTAGAAAGATTTTCTAAGCATGACTGGGACAAAATGGTCAGTCCATGGGTGGTAAGTCATCCCAAAGCTATTAATTAAATGAATAATTTCTAGTATATTTGAAAAAGAAAATCAGAGGATATTTTACTTGTATTATGTCAGTTTTGATTTACAGTGAAACATCAGGTAACTTCTACTTCCCAAATAAAACAAAATGAGTTCATTTTTAAGTCAAGTGCTCTCTTGTTCACTTAGCAAGTATTAAAATACACACTGTACAAATGCTCATCATAAAATGTTTCACTACCTACAGATATTTTAGGAGATGTATGCTATGCCTGTAGTATTGAAAGTGGTAACCAAAAAGCATAAAAACTTTGGCAAATGTGGAAAGGCTATTGGAAATCATACTAAAAACATCTTCTGGATTAAGATGTCTTTGCTCTTTTGAGGTATTGCTAAGGCCAGTATGCATAGTCGTTGTGCCTAAGTGTACTGGGAATTTGTGCTAGCTGTATTTATTAAGGTACAATTCAGAGCTGTAGTACAGAGGTTTCAAAAGTGTGAGAAAGTATTATACAAATGAAGTTATAACAAAATGTACAATGAGATATAAATGAGGAATATGTGAAAAATCTGTGACTGTGTTATGAAAATTAGGACTTCTTCCCACATAAGTACAATGCATAGTCACTTTTTGATGTGCATTTGCACCATGCACAGAAGTCTTATAAGAAGCAAAACTTTGCTATTTTCATCTGCTTTGCAATCTGTGGAGATGTTTGGGCTTGTTGCTAGCTTAGCTGTTTCCCATTCTGAGGTGCTTACCTCAGTCATGCCAAAACGAGGTGCCTTTAGAGTTGCCCACCAACCAAAAAGAAAAAGAAGAAAAGAGAAAGACAAAGGCTGACCATCTGAAGTTTGCTGACTGGGAAGTGTTGGATAGATTTAGGGAATAAAAGGACATAGTACAGGTTTTAGTGAGTTTGTATGGCCTACAGATGGGGACTAGGGCGAGTGGCTTTCTGATAAAGGTACATACCGAGGCATGTTTAGCCTTACCCGATTAGACCATACAGAGACAAACTGTGAACAAATTGGGTATCTCATAGACTTCTGCATCATGGAAACATTAGCAGTTCCTTAGCATACTCCTTGCACATGTGGAGCATGTGAGGCAGTGTCATGCATGCCTTCTACATGACCAGTAGGGCCCTATCCAGACCACAGGTAGAAGTGGTAACAGAACTGAAAAGGCTGCCATCCCATCAACTGCCACATAGTGTGTGCAATGAATGGGGATGCATTACAGATGTATCAGCCTAGTATCCTGTTAGTGTCAATGATTCCCAAATTTGATATACGGGATCACCCTACTGCATGGTAGGACTCTCTTGGTCACTTAGATGGTAAGTGCAAAGAATTTTAATTTTCTGAATCTCAGTATGTCTAGAGAGGAATGGGTACTAATGAATACTCCTTTTTGTTATGCGTCCCCTTTCTGATTTGTCTTCCCATGAAATACTTGACTAATGAAATCAGTCTACAGTGCTCCCCATGAAAGCTGCCCTGACCCAGGCATGGTTAGCCATTGAGAAAGAGTTTAGCCTCCTAATAGCCCATTTCTGTTGCCTGGATGAGTCTAGGGATGCCCACCAGTACACACCTGCTATTCCACACAGGATGTTTACTACCTACTGCATTCTGACCATGAACATGTGACAGTCTGGTGAAGAAATGCCACAGCCAGTCAGTGATTGCAGCAGTGCAGGTCCCTTTAGCTTTCTGCCCATCAGTGGCAATAGTGATAGTGGACATCCAATGGTAGTAGCATGACAACCATTCTGGCAGGCTTATGCAGAGCTCATGGCTGCACAGGACAAGTACCAGTGCCCATTCCACATTTACGGACCATGACTATCACTTAGAAATAATAAAAAAAGAAAAAACAAGTCACATAGATAATACTTTAGGCATGCAACATTACTTGTATGTTTCCCAGTGTGACGCATGGACATCTTATACTGCACATTAGACAATTCTAATTAAAAAAATAGAAATATTATTTTTCATAGCAATACCACTGATTATCATTTGTACAGTCTTGAGGGGTTTGTGAAACAAGTGTTAGTAATACTGGCAGACAGCCTCTCAACTATCCCTTTTTGGAGGATTATTCATATTTTCAAGCCTGGTTTACCTCTGCACAATGTCCCTACTTTAGCATGTATGTACCTGGTCTCAGGCTTGACTTACTCCTTCACAAAATGTTTTAAATACTACCTCCTCACACATGATTTTGAAGCAGTCTGTTGCACAGAAAAACCACACTATGTGGCCAATATAATAGTGGCAACAATAATTTAAAGAAAGAGGATACACATCTTATATCTCTATTTTTCAGAAGCAAAAGTGAATGATCTTGTGTGGTAGAATTTTGCAATACAGTTCTTAAAGGTTTACATATTTTATTCTGTGTATTACATATTTTATACTGCGGTGGTGGTGCTGCAATAGCGTTGCCGCCTCACAGTATGACGTTGTCCTGTTCGATTCTCAGCTAGAGCATCTTCTGTGTGGATACACGCATGAATGGGCGGACCTTTGTTGAAGGTTGTGTGTCAGAGCTGGAAGCTCGGCATGTAAAAATCTACTGCCAATCATTAGCGGACCGGAGTTCTGCTGTAGCGACCCCTAACCGGGAAAAGCCGAAAGACAACATACTGTGTATTACATATTTTATACTGTGTATTTGATACTGTGCTTTTATACTGCGGTGGTATGGCGGTAGCATTGTTACCTCACAGCA
Organism: Protopterus annectens; assembly: GCF_019279795.1. Taxonomy (NCBI): domain Eukaryota; kingdom Metazoa; phylum Chordata; order Ceratodontiformes; family Protopteridae; genus Protopterus; species Protopterus annectens. Next base: position 492,410,652 of record NC_056751.1, read on the forward strand.
AGAGGTACTCCTGCTCAATTCTCGGCTGGGTTTGGGAGTGCCTTCTGTGTGGAGTCTGCATGTCCTCCCCGCGGTTGGGTAGCGTTCAAAAGACATATGTGCATAAATGGGCATGCCTTCGTTGAAGGTTGAGCATCGAGCTGGCACCTCGGCGTTTCATAAAAATCTACTGCCAATCATTTGCGGACCGGAGTTCAGCTGTGGTGACCCCTTACCAGGGAAAAGCCGAAAGACAAACAACATTTGATACTTTGCTTTTATTTTTCTTTCGTTTTTGCCAATCTGTTTTTGTTCCTTGCATTCCTACTGGAAGCAGGAAGAGTTATGTACTATTTGTTTGTTTTTAATTTTATATTAATTAGATGTCCCATTTTCTGGCTGGATATTCCTATTTTTCAAGGACCTTTTTACCTATTTCAATGTCAGCAGGTTAAGAGATATGCTGGGAGGGACTTGAGTGTTGAAAAGCAGGTGGAGTTATATATCTATGGTCATACTGAAGATTTACCTCCGGTTTCCAGAACATACTCTCCTGACTGCTAATGAGTACATTTTACTTGTATTAGTAAAACTGTTTTTTTGCTCGTTCCCTCTCATTTTACCCTTGGTATTCTCTGTGTTTGTCAGAGTCCCCTAAGAAGTGCTGTAGTAGCCATGTGTGTAAATAGACTGCTGGGTGAGCACCCATTTTTTTGGCACTGAATTTGAAACTGTAAATATTTTGTAGGTGTCATACACAGTGTCCCATAAAAAAATAGCATGACCAATAGTCCCATTGATTGACAGCAAGTGCTGGAATGTGAGCTCGATGTGTTGCACAGATGTCAGGATTTACTGGATGCAGGGGAACCTCTTGTCTTTGTCCTAACTGTGCTGCAGGACCAAGACCTTGACTGAAGGTTTTTCCACAGACTATGGAAGTCTGATGATGCCTGGTGTCGCACGTCTCTTGTATTCATAGGAGACACTCAGACACCGTAATGGGTTCAAGTTGTTTATTGTACATAAGCACATCAGGAGTTGTAACTGGAACATGTATTTAAGCTGAGTGACTCATTACTTCAAACATGTTTGCATGTGCATCTCTTTTCATGTTTGCATGCCTGCATTCACACTGACTATACAAAATGGCACTGATAATGCACATGCTCAGTAACTTATGTGCACATGCAGTCTAGCTACAGTGGCTGATTAGGTATAATACACACAATGATCTACATCCTCCCTCTTTGTTCAACATGCGATAGGAGAACAAGATATTTTAACAATCTAAACATCACACCAAAATATAACAAATAAATTCAAATCCAAGTCACTGTGTATCTTGAAATAAGTTTGGAAATTCTACCTCAACTGATCACATAAAAACCTTGAATGGGTTTAGCAAAAGGGACAGTCTCTGGAGATTCTTTTACTATTGGAACTTCAGGGATTAAATCAGGATTACTTCAAGAAGATACACTGTCCGCTGGAATTCGAACAAGTGTAGAGTTGCTCTGAGAAATAGAGTTTCTGGCACAGGCAATCTCCTGCATCACTGGTTAAGAGACTGGCAATAAGTGCCTTTGATTCCTTCAAAAATCCATTCCATCAGATTGTATGATGTAAAATCTTGGTTCTTCACAAAGATTTTTGATGATACCCACTTAATCATATACTTTAGATGTCTGCATTCTTACGACTTCTTCTCGTCTTAGTTGTCTAAGTGGTTTGCTGGACTTATCTTAGTGCAACTTTTGTGACTGATGTTTTCTTGAAAGTTGTGACTTGACCATTCTGTTGTTCTTTACATTTGGTACTAACAATTGTTTACTGATCGGTAAAGTTGTTCTTGTCAATCTGAACATTAATCTCTAAGCAGGTGAACCAAGCAAATTATCTCGAGCAATGTTTCTGAGATTAAGTAGGTTAAGAAAAACATTGGTACCATCTCTCTTGGATTTCTCCAACAAATGTTTTGCACATTGAACTGCACGCTCAGGTAATCCATTGGACTGTGGATACTCAGCAAAATTCTTGAACTGCTGACTTGTAAACTGTGCACCATTGTCAGATACTTTTGTGTGGGCTACCATGGACGGAAAAATGTCTCTTCAATTTCGTAATGACAGTGCTGGAGGTTAAGTTAGGAAGAAGGTCAATTTAAAACCAATTCAAATAAGAGTCTGCTAACACTAATGCTGACCATTCCACTCAAAAATATCAGTAGCAACCATCAACCATGGTAATTCAAGAATCTGATTTAGTTGAAGTGGTTCTTTTTGTTGATGCAATTTAGTACTATTGCAAATTGAACATGCTGGAGTTTCCTTCTCTATATCTTTTAACATAGAAGGCCAAAATACTATGCCTTTTGCCCTTATTTTGGTTGAATCAGTACCTGGGTGACCACGACGCAAAATTTTGATATATTTCTGTTGAAATGCTTAAGGAATTACCACTTTACGACCTTTCGTGATGATTCCATCTTCCATCATGAGCTCATCTCTGTAAGGAAAATAGTTCTATGTGTCAAGTGGTAAACTAGTTTGTCATGCTTGCCATCCTTTTTTTGTATGTTACAGCTTCTGGAGAATTGGGTCTGAGTGAGGCTATGTGATTTCTGAGTTCATCAAGATGTGATGAAGAAATATTTTTGACTTCCATAACTTCAAAGTCTGCTTTCTTGTTGTCATGATGCTCTGTTATTTGTCTAGGTGTTTTTGACAAAGCATTAGCAAGGTATAGATATTTGCCTTTTGTATAGACTATAATGAAATTGTACTTTTGCAGTTTTAACATCATGCATTGCAGGCATGCCAGGGCTGTACGTATTGGCTGTTTTTAGAATTGTTACTAGAGGTTGCTGGTCAGTCTCTGTTTGAACAGGTTTTCCATAAATATAATCATTGAACTTCGAACATACGGACACTACTGCCAATAGCTCTTTCAATTTGTGCATACTGCATTTCAGTTTGGATTAAAGTTCTGGATGCATAGGCTACTGGTATGCCTTTTTGAAGACATACTGCATCATGACCATACCTTGAAGCATCGCACAAAAGAGTTAGAGGTTTGTGAACATCATAATATCTCAATCTGGGTGGACTGGCAGTTTTCTGTTTCAGAACATCCAATGCTTTCTGGTGTTGTTCCAACCAGGACCAGTTTACATTTTTGCAAATCAACTCATGTGATGGTGCTGAAAGCTCACTCAGGTCTGGGAGGAACTTTCCTAAACAGTTAATCTTACCAGGAAAACGTTGAAAAGATGTGAAATTTTCTGGAACTGGCATCTCAAGAATTGCTGCTTGCTTAGACAGATCTGGATGCAAGTCAGAACTAGTAAACAAATGACCCACGTAAGTAACTTCTTTCAGTTTGAATTTACACTTCAGCTGATTCAGTTTAAGACTGATTTCACCAGCATGGTCTAGAACTTTCCTGAGATTTCTATCATGTTTGTCTTTACCATTGCCCCCTACAATAATGTTGTCTGCTTTGATAGCACATGGATAACCTGAAAAAAATTGTTCCATCGCACTTTAAACTACTTCACTAGCAGAATTTATTCCAACCAAATGCATTCCGAAGAATCTGTATCTAACAAATGATGTACTGAAAGTGGTTAACAATGAAGATTTGTGATCTAGCAAAATTTGCCAAAATGAAGTTTTTGTATCTAAGACTGAGAAAACAGTGACATTAGGAATGGGAATGGCTACTTCTTCTACTTTTCTTCTACTGGGCGCATTGAATGATGGGAAAGTTCAAGCACTTTGTCTCTCTGATCAATACACATTCGAATATCATCTGAACTTTTCTTATGAGCTATGACCATCGAAGATAACCAGTCAGTTCTTTTATTGAAGTTATTACACCTAAATTCACCATTTTGTCAAGCTCTTCTTGTACTTTTCTCTGCATTGCTACCAGAACCTTCCTTGCTGATCTGAGATCTGGAATTACTTCATAGTTTATCTTTATGAAATATGTGACTGGAAGTTTACCAAGCTCATCTTTGAAAATACCAGCATATTTACTAAAATATTTTGTGTCAAACTATCATTGCTGTTGTTCAGACTTATATGGTGGACCTCTTTATTAAATTAAATCAATTCCATTCTCGAACTGTCTTTGAGGCCTAACAATAACTGCACGTGTCTTTTGACAACATAAAACTGCAAGTCATAGCTGTTCCCACCCACCCAGCGGAATGCATTTGAGAACTACTGTGCCATCAGTTTGAATTTCTTCACCACCATAACCAACTAGTTTTACACACTTTGCTGAATCAAATTTCTCACCAGCTCTTACTTAGCAAACATTTGTGCCGATATAACATTGCATTTAGATCCAGTGTCTACTTTAAGCTCTACAGATTTCCCATTAATTCAAACAGTACAAAATATTTCACTGTCTGCTTCTAATCAATAACCTGCTGTGTTAACTGCTTCATCAATCACAGAGACACTATCAACATAGAAAGTTTGTTCACGGCTGACTATCTAATCTACTTGCTTTTTCAGATGCTCCCTTTTAATAGAAGTATGTGCCAATTTAGACTTGCAAAGCTTTTTGAAATTATTTAACTTTTTACATTTATGACCCAGCTCACCAAAACTTAAGCACTTCTCTCATTTGGACTCATGACTGCTTCCACAATTGTGACAATTAACAATAAGGTTGTTTGTTGAGGGCCCATTCATTTTATAGTTAGGGTTAAAAGCTGCCACACCCTTTGATTTATATTTCTGTTTCATCTTAGCTTTATGTTGTACACTTTCAACATTCACACTGGCATACACCATGCAAGTTTTTCACATCTGTAAGAATATACATATGCTTTTCTGTAAACTCATATATCTGGCAAATCTCAATGGCTTTGCTCAATGTTAAATCTCTGTCTTAAAGCAAAATCTTTCTCACTGTATCATTATTAACATCACACACAATCCTGTCTTTTATCAGCTCATCTCTCAGCTCACCAAATATGCACATTTTTGCTTTATTTCTCAAGTCAGTAATATATGCTGCTACAGTTTCACCAGGCTTTTGATTTATTGTGTAAAACATGTACCTTTCCATTGTAATATCCTTTTGAGGGTTACACATTTCTTTAAATTTACGTTTCAAACACTTAGGGTCTTCCCGCATTTCAGCCTGTATCACAATATGGCAATTGTCTCCCTCCCCTGCGTACACGGCAGGTGCATACACAAATGAACTTTCCCTCTCAGTGGCTACAGAGACAGCTAAATTAAGAAGTACAAATGCTCTTATACGTGTGTCTTTATCAGAAAATGCAGCCTGTATGAAAATATCATATTCTTGCTCAAACACTCACCAATTCTCAGCATTATTATTATCAAACACCAGCGGTTCAGGTCTGCAAAATTCCTCTGCCATAACAACAAGATTCATTTAAATATAAGCACAGACAAGGTACTTGTAATTATGCTCAAATGCAAAACATCCTCCCTGAAAAGGCTCCACTTTAACACGGCAAACACTGCAAACACTTCGGACACTTCAGATACCTCAAAAAGTTTTAGTTAATGTGAAAAAGTAGCACATTGCAAAAAAAAAAAAATTCTGTCATTTTAGCCTTTTTGTACATTTTAACACTTCAAAAATTATTTGGAACACTTTGGTATTTATTTTGAATATTTTTATCAGTATGTCCCAACTATGATAATTTTGTTTATCTCAGTTAATTATTTCAAACATTCTGAATGCTTTGCCAAATAACTGTTCACTGAAAAATCATTTAAACGAATATAAGTACCTTTGAACAGCTACTGACCTGCTTGTGAGTTGGCTTCTGTATATTTCTGCACTTCTAACTTTGTGCCTCATGATTTCCAAGTTCTGCCACTATGGATCCCATTCTGACACTATGTTGCACATCTCTTGTATTCAAATGAGACGCTGAGGCACTGTGATGGGTTCAAGTTGTTTATTGTACATAAACACATCAAGAGTTGTAACTGGACCATGTATTTAAGCTAACTCAAACACACTCGCATGTGCATCTCCATTCATGCCTGCATTCACTCTGGCTGATTGACAAAATGGCATTGATCTTGCACATGCTATCTAGCTACAGTGGCTGACTAGGTACAATACACACAATGATCTACACCTGGCTGCTTTTTTGTTTGGATAATGCACTTGAATGCCTCCAACACATTCCTGGCATGCACATGCTATGAAGCCTATTCTTCCAATCTTAGATGTGGGCACTTCCCTGCCTATGGACACTTGCATCCCCAATGTATGTTTATTAAGCCTTTACAAGTGTATACCTGGAGGCTGACATGGATGCTGTGCATGCAATGATACTGCACAAGACAATCATCATCGCATTGTCCCTGACTTCAGGCATTCCCATGACATTTCTCACTTATACACTGCAGTACTCTAATCATCTCTTCCTGACTCTCAGTGGCAGTAGCCTGGGATTGACCTACATTATGACACATCTGTTACTGGGCAGACAAAGTCTTATACGTCTCTGAAGCTAACTATAAAATTGCCTTTACCAGGCATTTCTGTGTACATGTGTGAAAGTACTTACTGTTACCTCTGAAATGGTATTGTCATCATCAAGGGGTCCAGGCTATACACAAAAATCAGCTACTGAGCCCCTACAGTAATGGTTCACTCTCATTGTGCTGAATGTGTGAGCCGTATCACTACCTAAGAAGTTGCCTACCTGTGATATAGAGAGCCATACTTTGTGGCACTGTGCTCAGGCTATGTCACGAGTATGGGCATTATTGTATTATTGCCAACAGCCATCCAATGAACAACAGTCTGTTATGCTAAGGCAGGATGTGTTTGGTTCTGGTGCTGAAATATGAATTAATATGTGAACAAGTGGTTAATGTGACCTGTGACAGGTGGAATGATTTTTAAATATAATTAGGAGGAGAAAAAGTACCATGCACTGTCTTGAGGTTTTCTGCCTCATCTAACATTGATGACACACATGATGATAAAACATTTAAGGATGATATGTGTGCATGTGTCATGCAAGATGGATATCCATATAATGTAATCACACTAACCTTCCACACTGCAAAAACATGATTCTTACAGGGATCTGAAGGTAATGGTGTTAACAGCACTCCTAATTATACCAATATCATCTGCACCTGCATCCAAATCCTTACCCCATAAAGACAAAAGGTACTTTTCATCTGGCATTAAAGGTTAGACTATAGAAAGGCAATCACAGGTACAGCTATAGGCAAATGCACTCTGTCCAGGTTTTCCTTCACTTTGCTAAAGAGCAGTTTTATCCACCTACAGCATTAACATCCTCCCACACCCTAGCTCTCTCTGTCTGGTTTGGATTCCATTTACAAAATTGCATTTCCCATATGTCCTCTGACCCTCCATATGGATGTGCTACTTCTTTGGACCAAAGTTATCTGCCTTGTGTCTTGTTCCCTGCCATTGCACCATAGTGTAACTCACAAGCACACATCATGACAAGAGTGACAATGTAAAATTTGCCATCCTTGTATGATACTTTCTAAAAATGTGGAACAAGCATGCCTCCGCATTACACTGCTGCAATGAATTGTGATATCCACAGTTCTGCGTTGCACTGCTGCACATGAATGGTGGCTTCCACATCTCTGCATTACACTGTTGCACATGAATGGTGGTATTTACATTGCTGCAAAACACTGCAGCACATGAATGATGGTATCCATATTTCTGCATTATGTTGCAGCACATGAATGATGGTATCCATATTGCTGCATTACGTTGCTGCACATGAATGATGGTATCCATACTGCTGCATTACATTGCTGGACATGAATGGTGGTATTTACATCTCTGGATTACACTGCTGCACATGAATGGTGGTATCTACATCACTGCATTACACTGCTGCACATGAATGGTGGTAATTGCCCCATTTTTCCAGAGTTGTGGTTTTCATCTTTCTTGCTATACTGTCTGTGCTTTCTACTTCTCTGTTACAATGGTAATATATATGCTTGAATGTGTTTGCTGTGAGGTTGTGCTAATCACTATGTTAAGTATTAAATCAATTATTTCATTAATTAATTAAAATCATCTCTCCATTAGTCTGCACTTGTCATTTACTCACTGGAAGAGATCATTCTCAGTGATAAGCCAGTTGACAGATGTAGACATCACTGAATATGGCACCATTCCCAATCATGTCATTTATAATCTATCAAAATACTATACACTCTTATGTTTTACCTGAAAATATAGTCTACTGTTGAAGAGATCACACTGAATTATACTGATAACTGCCTACTCATAATTATATCTGTTTATTCCTATTGTTAATAAACAGTTTTAGTTCATTCGTGTTCCTCATTGACTGATGTGTAAGCTAGGAGCCCAGCAAAACCTAAAATGGTGGACTGAGATCATTTATAGGTTCATAGGTAGGTACTAGGCTATTAGCCCTAGGGCCTATATAAGCCTAGCCAAAAAGGTATCCTGGCTTTCGCCACCCAAGAAAATAATTTTCCTGTGCCCCTGTCGAGCAGAGCCACAGAAGTGATCCCTGGGGTGAATTTCCTATTTCCCATCCAATCATCAAGATTTTTCTTGAAGAGTGCTAACGAGGAGCTCTGTTTGACATAGATAGGTAGTCTGTTCCAGAGTATGGAAAGTTTCTGGGACAGGAATCTATCCCTTCAGCATGAACTGTTTATAGTGGTGACAAGCTTTAGGTCCCTAGAGCGTATAGCTCAGAGGGATTGGGATTTCTTTAAGTGGAGCATGTCCAACAGTTCTGGGTTTGACCTAGCTTTGTATGTTAGGCAGAGATTGCCTCTGAGTAGGCAATATGCGATGGAGTAAAGCTGGAGTTTTTTGAGAAGGTCTGTGTAAGGCATCTATCTGAGGCCAGTAATCCTCTTTGTGAGATATTTCTGTGGCCTTTCCAGATGTTGTAGATATCTTGTGAGATACATACCATAAGGGGCGTTGTACTCTATAATGGGTCTAATGAGTGATGAGTAGAGGGGAACAATGACCTCTTTTTTTCTGGATGAGAAACCTTTTGTAATGAGGTCATTTGGCATATGTTTGGGCCAATGTAAGAAGTTCTTATGCAAATGAGGTACAGCTATTCTGAGATCTATGAATTGCATCATAGCATGCATGTATATCCCTTCCAACAGAGGTAAATGCAATCTGCTTGCTGTAGGTAAGCTGTGCTTAGCTCAAGAATGTGTTTATTAGCCATTCATACCTTAATTGCAATCCAACATTCTATATCTTATGCATGGCATGTATATATTTCTAAGATTGGTAAGAATAGACTTAACTCTGTCTGTCTGTTGTCACTCCACCTTACCTTACTTTCTCTGCACACTCACTTCCAAAAGGTAAATATAATACATCCCAAAAGAGTAAATTATAGCATTCCCTGATGTATATTTTTTCAGAATTGGTTGTGTAACTCCACCCACCCCACGCAACATATGGTGTTGGAATCATATTCAGTACCTATGAAAACTCTTGAAGATATATACTATTTCTTAAAAACAATGTATATTTAAAATAAATTAAAAACTGCATGGCACAAATATCTGTCCTGTGTTACATTACAGGAAAGTCTCCATTTATTCAAAAGAGAAAACAGGTAAAAAAATAGAAACGAATAGGACTGCATGTCCTGTTGTTACATCAAACCATTCCACAGCAGCTAATAATTTAATTGGAAGTTCCTCTATATAGTTGTATGGTCTGGGCAGAGTGATGTCACACCCTAGTGGATGTAGCTCAAACCTTCTTGGTGCCCGATATATCAGTATGGCATCCATTAAAGCCCAAGGCAGAGTAACAAGTTGGGCAGAGAAGGAGACGAAAATCATTCTCTACATTCTGCATGAGCCAGACCTGTGCAAGTTAGATTAGGCCACCACTTGTGGCATAAGGAAAAAAAATATTTGCCAAGAGGTTAGGGAGTGCCTGTCATCTGTTAGCAGAATCAACGTAGGTATCATAACCTACAGAGAAAGAGGAGGAGGGGTCAGCTGCAGTGGTGGGCTCCAAAATTACAGGAAAGAAAATCAGTGTTCTACAACAAGTGCAGTACTTTATTTCTTATGCAATGTTATGACTATATATATATTATATATATATATATATATATATATATAAATATATATATATATATATATATATATATATATATATATATATATATATATATATATATATATATATATATATATATATATATATATATATATAAAATAGCTAAATATAGATATTTATAGAAAGAACATGAAAGGGGTGGCCGCGGTGGGTGCAGCCATTAGCATTGCCACCTCACAGCAAGAGGTTCTCTGGTTCGATCCTCGGCTGGGATACCATCTGTGCGGAGTCTGCATGTCCTCCCTGTGGTTGCGTGGGTTTCCTCCAGGTGCTCCGGTTTCCTCCCACATCCCAAAGACATGCTGTAGGTGGATTGGACACTCTAAATTGGCCTTAGGCAGCAGTGCGTGCATATGTGTGCCTTCTGTGGAAGGTTGGGCGCCGGGCTGGTAACTAGACACTGTAAACTCCACTGTCAATCATGAGCAGACAGGTTATCCGCTGTGGTGACCCCTAACCGGGAAAAGCCGAAAGAAGAAGAAGATAGAAAGAACCTGAAAGAGAGTGAGAGAGAGATGTGCCAGTCTATGTTTATGTTTATATTTATGTTTGTGTATGCAAATATGTATATGTACTAAAATATGCAGAGTGAGAGATGCACAGGTATAATTTTCTGTGTGTGTGTGTCATACCTCTCAACCTCTTAAAGCAAGAAATCTGAACAAAGCCATGAACAAAAGTGGGACAAAGGACCAAAAATATGGACAATTTTTAAATATTGCTCTTACAAACTTAGTAAGTTGATAGAATAACAGCTTTTTCATTAGCATGAATTTTCTGAATGGTATGAAGTCTGAAACTCAAATGTCTGTCATTATTTTTTAATTTCAGTCTTTAATTATTTGTCACTAATTTACCAGAAAACCGCAATTTTATGAAAAATGGACCAAAAATCTGAGGCAAAAATCTGGACATTCTGCGAAAAGCTGTACAGTTGAGACATATGGTGTGTATACATATACACATTTATCAGAAATGAGTTCTAATGCATTAATCAAGGCTGCACAAATGCAATGTTTCATGGCTGTTGTAGAAACAAGTGTGCTCTTCTGTCATCTCAAAGACATACCTGAAACACTTTATGAAATTTGTATTTTCTCTATTAGTTAAGCATTACAGTTGAGTCAAGCAATTTCATTCTAATGTTGTTGTTGTTGTTGTGTCTTTTGGCTTTTCCCGGTTAGGGGTCGCCACAGTGGAACTCCGGTCTACTAATGATTGGCAGTGGATTTTTACGTACTGAGTTGCCAGCCCTGACGCACAATCTTCAACGAAGGCACACCCATTCACGCATGTCTCCACACAGAAGACGCTCTAACTGGGAATTGAACAGGACAACGTCGTACTGTGAGGCGACAATGCTACCGCGGCACCACTACCGCAGTATAAGCAATTCCATTCTAATGTTGGTAGTAATTGTACTGTATTAATAGCTTCATAAATTTTACTGCATAGTTATACGTAAAATTCAAGTTGTACTATGAAAGTTATTATAAATGTATTGCAATACTATCCAAACACATATTGATAAAGTTTTTGGTATTTTCCAGATATTCCATCCTCTTCAGCAATGGCTGCATAGAGCAAGGCACCTCACCCAAGATGGGTGATGGTAGGAGAGTTATGACTGTCCAGAAAGTGGCTGCATTGCATGACATTAAGTATGATTCCATTACTATAAACTGCAATGGCTTAGGCCATCCTCAGTAACGTACAGCATTAAATACTGAATTACCACACCACAGAACTAATGGCAATTATAGTCTTATATACTCAGCTTAACACTCTTGCGGATATTTCATTCTAGCTTGGGCTGGTCACTTGAAATAGATTGTAAAGTTAGCAATTCTTGCAGGAAGAGGCCTTCCTGAAATTGACTTATGGGAGCATGAGTTTATGAAACAGGTTATTACATCAATGTCCACCCCCACCCCTCCACAAACATTGTGGTGTCACTGAATATATCCAAAGAGGAATGTTCAAAACCAACTGTATCATTTCTTTCAAGTTAAATGTACACAGCCTGGGCTGTCCTTAGGCTGAATGCAGTTATTACATGTAATAGAGGCCATGGCTTCCTTGTTAATGCAACAGAAAAAACAAGTTCCCAGTATCATCTGCATTACCTGATGTGGAAGGAAGAAACATCTCACAAACTGGATACTAATGTAGAAGTAAGAAGTCATGGTTGTGAAAAACATTTGGGATACGTAATCTTGCTTCATGTGTAGGCATCAGTATCACTGCTAGAGCAGAGAACATCTCTCTTAATCCCTGGCAGCTTTTCTTTGCAGTGAGTTGGTGGTTCCTGGCCAGCATTCAAAGTTAAGCTGGTGAAAAGCAAGCTCAAGCGTTTTTTTTTTTTCAACCAGGGTACATCAAGGACATATGTTCTCCCCTACAGGCAAAACCAGGTTTCTGTGATTTGGAAACATCAGGAATCTGTTTTTAGAGTTGGAGAGGGCAGCTTGTTGTTTTAGAGGGTTATGGGTTGAGGCACTGTGTACGTTCAGCTCAGCACTGCTTCCAGTGACACCAAGTAGTTACTTAATTTCTAAGTCATTCCCATACTTACACCACCCTATATGCACTGAGGTGAACATCTTGTACCTACTACACACACACTTTGTTCAACTGTCCAGACTGATGTAGAATATCTAGACTTTTACCTCATAACTCTGTAGTTTCCTCATGAAATTTGTGGTTTTCTGGTAAATAACTTAAAACTGAAACATTATGTTAATGAGCATGCTGCATTGTACAGGATTAAATTATTACATCCTTCAGAAAATGCATGCTAATGCAAAGCCAAATATTTTAACTACTTTCTAAGCTTACAAGATGAGCAATATTTATAATAAGTGCCTTATTTTTGGGCCTTTGCCAGTGTAATTATAATGAAAATTTCGCTATTCCATGTAAAGTTCTACACAAACTGCTGTGACCAAGCTGCTTTACAACCCTGTTAATGAACAAGAAGACATTTTGTCTTATTTTTGTAATCAGTGTTGACAGGAATATGATAGCTTTATAACCATTTATTTATTTATTTATAGCTTATCTGTACCGCATGAAGGTGCAACAAACTCGCCTGATTAAGGATACTGCTGAAAGTATTTTCCCCTAGACATTAATATTAAACATTGATGTTGCTGGTGGTTATGATATTGGTTGGAGTATAGCCTTCAGATAAGCATTTTACTTCAAAATAATGGTGGCATTGGAACATGGACAAGGGGTTAACCTACAGCCAAGCACTTTACTTAAATATATGTTGGTACTGGGGTGTATGAGAAAGCTACTCTGTGCATCACTACCTTACTGAAATTAAGGGGGATCTACATATAAGCACACTATGTAAAACAAAAAAATAAATAAATAAATGGGGACTGGAAAAGACAGGTAGATAACTCTTAACATAAACTAGAGGTCAGAATTTAAGAGAGGCAACCCTAGAAGAGACACTATCCTAAGAAAATATTTTTAACAAGGGGGGGCACTACTGTAGACATAAACAGCTGAACACTAATTGGCAAGTAGAAGTACCTCATCATGACTAAGATTCCTTATTTTAAGTCTTAAAAAGTTCCTGTTTTGAATCCTTGCATTTCTCCATTGAAAACCTATCTTAATGCCACAAATTAAGTGTTAAGAATTGTTTTATCTGACAGCCATGGCTTTACTACTGAATGATATTAATGCATTAAAATAATGTTTAAATGCTGCTAAAGTAATCTATTTGATTTGAGCTACCTTGTCACCTTCCTGGCTGAAGTCGTTAGCAAGCTGTTTTTGTATTCTATAGTATGCCCATATGTTTAACATTATAACATGTAGTACTCCATATTCTGGAGATGTAAGCTTGAAAGTCTATACACATGGTTTTCTCTGTTAGGTAATTACAAGAAAAGTGCAGGGAGCAGAACAAATCTCTGTACATTGCCCTCATTGATCTAACCATGGTATTTGACTTCATCAGTAGGAAAGGTCTGTTTGCAATTGTGACAAAGATCGGCTGTCCTCCAATACTGCTTAGCATTATCAGGGCCTTCCATGAAGCCATGAAAGGGACCATCATGTACTATGGATCCACATCTGAACCTTTTGAGATTCTCAGTGGAGTAAAGCAGGGGTGTGTACTGGCTCCAGTATTGTTTGATATCTTCTTTTCACTTCAGTTGAGATTTTGGAACTGCTACAGAGGGTCTCTTTCTCTAGACCAGAATGGACGGTAACCTCTCCCTCTCTGTTCTCACCACACACACACGCACACGCACACACACACACACACACACACGCACACACACACACACACACACGCGCGCATTGTCGACTTCTTTTGTTTTTATTAGTTGTATATATATCTTCTTCTTTTGGCTGGTCTCGTTAGAGGTCGCCACAGCGGATCAGCTGTTATATATATATATATATATATATATATATATATATATATATATATATATATAGCTAGATAGATATATGTGTGTGTGTGTGTGTGTGTGTGTGTGTGTGTATATATATATATATATATATATATATATATATATATATATATATATATATATATATATATATAATTTATTTCTTTATTTTTTGCTTCGAAGTAGCCTTAAAATTTGAGGGCCACTTTTTGTGTTTCTGTGACGTGAACATTATATTTAAGTTTGACTATGAAATGTCTCTCTGTGTGTGAAAAGTATAGTAGTGTACACTTACCATAAATGTAGATGTTCAAGTGTATTCACTGTTGCAGTCATTACATTTGGGTAATCTGCTGGCAGGTTGCCCTCAGTCGGCCTGATTAACAAAGTCTTGGGTCCTGCGTCAGTTGCTGTCCCTTCTTCCATGACGTCAGGTCGTCAGGGGTATAAAACATGCAGCCGATGTCATTACATCAGTTTTTCTTGCCCCAGATGTCAGGTGCCCCCCTAATGGGGAGCAAATAAAATTAAAAAACACAAAATTATACCTCCAACCAAAAGCAAATACACCAAAAATGCTTTTAAGCATAGTAAAGGAAATTAGAGGTATAGCCAGAGAAAAGTAGGGGGCTGGAGGGTGGGTAATCATGACTGCAACAGTGAATACACTCAAACATCTACATTTATGGTAAGTGTACACAACTGTACTATGTTCTTCGTGTTTCACTGTTGCAGTCATTGCATTTGGGTAGATTCCCAAAGCTATGGTTGGGAGGAGGAGTTTATACAGCATTAGGGCCAGCTATAAGGCCCTGCAAGACAGCAGTGGCAAAGCCAGCTCTGGATTTAGAGAAAATTGGTAAATGATAATGCTTGGTGAAAGTATGTACAGAACTCCAGGTAGTAGCTTTTAGAATATCCTTGGTAGGAATACCTCTGAGAAAGGCTGCAGAAGTAGATGCAGCCCTGGTGGAATAAGATCTGATCCCCTGGGGGATAGGTTTCCCATGGTGCTTATAGCAGAAATGAATGCAATGGCTTATCCATTTAGAAATGGTTTGTTTTGAAATAGCTTTCCCTTCTGCCCCTGCAGAAAATGCTACCAGCAATTGTTCAGATTTCCTTCGAGATTTAGTCTTGTCCAAGAAGAATCTTAGTTGTCTGTGCACATCCAATGAATGCAGAATCCATTCCCCTTTGTTCTGTGGATTGGGAAAGAAGGTTGGCAAATGAATGGACTGATTAAAAGCCACACTGGAAACCACCTTGGGCATGAAGGATGGATTGGTCCTGAGAGATACCCTGTCCACATGAACAATGATGAAAGGCTCCACTGCCATAAGGGCCTGTAATTCAGATATCCTTCTAGCTGAAGTGACTGCTAAAAGAAAGGCTGTTTTCCAAGAAAGAAATTTATATCTGCAGCAGTAGCTGGCTCGAAAGGAGGTAGAGTGAGCCTCTCCAAAAGAAAGTTAAGGTCCCAGGCAGGGGTAGGAGCTCTCCTGGGTGGTCTCAAGTTTTTTGCCCCTCTGAGATACTGCTTGAGCAGAGGATGAGAGAAGAGGGGTGGTTCTGTGTTATAGTGAGCTGAAATAGCTGAGACGTGGATTTTAATAGAGGAAAAAGACAGGCCCTTGTGAAGCATCTCAGTTAAGTATTGCAAAATTTGAGGTAAATTGGGCACTGCTGTGCTCATCCCTAAAGATTGGCTCCGGGCACAGAATCTTTTCCATTTGTCAGCATAAGATTTTCTAGTACTAGGTCTTCTCGCCTCCAAGATGACATCTATCACAGGTTTGCTGAGGGATGATAAGTGTGAATTTAAGTGATTAACCCGGCTGCAAGGTTCAATGTTGGAAGCTGAGGGTGCAGAATTTTATTCTCCTGCTGAGACAGCAAGGAAGGGGTCTGAGGCAGGTGTCATGGAGATATTTGTGACACACTGCACAGGAGTGGGTACAGTGTTGGCACGGCCAGTCTGGAGCAATCAAAATCATCCTTAGTATGTCCTGTTTGACTTTTAGCAGAACTTTGGAGAGCAGAGGCAGAGGGGGAAAGGCGTAGACTGATAGGTTTTTCCAGCTGAAGGACAGAGCATCCACTTTACAGGCTTGTCTGTGGGGAGTCCTTGTGCACAACTTGTCCAACTGGTAGTTCTGGGGGGAGGCAAATAGATTTATGTCTGGGATCCCCCATTTGCTTGTCAACATGTTGAAAATCCGTGGTTCCAGTTTCCACTTGTGTGGGTCCATGAGTTTTCTGCTCAGTCCGTCTGCCAGTGTATTCAATTTTCCTGGCAGGAATTGAGCTTGTAGGTGCACTTGGTAGCTCAAGGCTGTGGTCCTGGAAAATGTAGTCCTTGAAGGCTGTCGGAGCGTTCTACACAGCTAACATTTCTTTTTGATTGATATGTAGGTGCATTTGATTTGGGTTCCATTTGCCCTGAATGCATTCCCTGCCAGGTGAGCCCCCCCCATGCATAGTCTGATGCACCTGTCATTAGGGTTTGGGCGGCAGGGGGTAGTGTGAATGGCAGTCCCTTGTTTTGGTGCAGGCCTCTGCCCACCATAGGAACTCCAGGCATAGGCAAGGTATGATAGGAAACATTGTTTTCAGGCTGTGACAATGTTGACTCCATAGACTTTTTAAGTACCACTGTAGTTTCCTCATATGCAGTCTTGCATATGGAATTAGAAGAATGCAGGAGGCCATGAACCCCAAGGCTTGCAGTATTTGTCTTGCAGGGTTTTTGTGGCCACTTGTGTGAAGTAAGTTACCAAATGAATTTACTTCTCTGGCATGAGGAAAGCCATCTGGGCAGTTGTATTCAAGCTTGCACCCAGGAATGTAATCTGTTAACAGGGTACCAGTTGTGATTTCTTTTCGTTTATGGTGTACCCCAGACAAGTTAGAACCCTTTTTACAAATGCCAGATGATTTAGAAGTATGCCCTGATTTTCTGCTTGAATTAGACAATCATCCAGGTATGGATATATTTGAATATTTATTTGCCTGCAAATTGCAATAACTGGTGCCAGGGACTTTGTGAATATCCTGGGTGCAGTAGACAAGCCAAAGGGCAGTGCAGAGAACTGATAATGCAAGTAGCCTGCTTTGAAGCGTAGGTATCTTCTGCAAGATTCCCTGATAGGGATGTGCAGGTATGCTTCTTTTAAATCTAGAGTTGCCAACCAGGCATCTTTGCCTAGCATAAGAAGTAACTGGTGAAGAGTCAGCATCTTGAATTTTGGAATCTCCAGAAAGGTGTTTAGAGTAGACAAGTCCAGGATTGGACGCCATGATTTGTCTTTTCTGGGTACCAGAAAAAGCCTGGAATAGAAACCTTGTCCCTTTTCCTTTTCTGGTACCGGTTGAATAGCCCCCATGTTTAAGAGGGAAAGTACTTGTTTTTGTGCCTTTGCCCACTGATTTGGGGGCAGATCTGGCCATCTGTTTGGTGTTGGCAACATGTGGAAATGAAATCTGTATCCCTGGGACATGATATTTAAAACCCATTTGTCAGGGGTTATGAGTTCCCAGTTCTTTGCATGAAGAGCAATCTTTCCCCGCAAAGGGGCGGTTAAAAGGTAAGTGATTGGTAATTTTAAAAGGAAGTCATTGAGACTGTTTATCATAGGGGGTGTCTTGTTATTTCCAGATTTGGAAGTGGAGGCCCCCGACTGCTTAGTTCTGAGAGTCCCCTGGGACTGAAACGTGGGGTTTTTGCTGTGTCTGGGTTTGGCTTGAGAGGATCTGGAAGGGGCTGGAAAAGACCAATTCTTAGTAGGCCAGTGCCTACTAAATCTTGGAGGTTACACTTGTAAGAAATCTTTAACAGTTTGCATACATTTAGCTTTATCTTCCATCTTTTTTAGAACTTCTTCAGCCTTATTGTCAAACAGGCGGTCCTGATTTAAAGGAGCATCCAACAATTTAGCTTTAACATGATCAGGCAAAGATTGCTCCTTAAGCTAAGCATGCCTTCTAAGCACAGATCCAGCTGCAGTCCTGCAAGAAGCCTCTAAAGAATCAAAACCACATTGCAACGTATGTTTTCCAACTTGTTCAGCAGAATGCATTAAATCCTGTAAATCTTTATTTTCCACACAGTCAGGAATCAACATTATTTTCTGTTTAAGCAGTCCAATAATATGCTGTTGATATTTTAACATATGAAATTGGCAGTTTAAAGCTCTGATTGCCAAGGTTGCAGATGTATAAACCTTTTTACCCCATCTATCCAGCGCCCTTGAGTCTCTATTTGAAGGGGTAGGATTTTTAGCAGTAGAAGCCTTAATGCCCTTGGGCCCCTAAGAAATGGTTTCTGGATCTGCAACAGGATTTTTGAAAAGGAACTTGTGTGACTTAGGAACCCTGTAATATCTGTCAGGTTTACTAGGAGCTGGAGGCAGGGAATCAGGGGCCAAACTGGATTCCGAGAACACATCAGCAACAATGTCTAGTACAGGAGGTATAGCTAAAGGCTTATGCTGAGGCAGAAGAAGGAAATCCCTAAGCCTCTTTTTTGAATCAAAAAATTCCTGACTTTCCCAGTGGAAATGCTCCCTTAAAGTATGTAAAGTTTTCCCAAAAGAAAAAATCCTCAGGAGCGGAAGCAGAGGGAATGGAATCCTCTGCATCAGAATTCTCATAAGTAGGCATGGACAGATCAAGGTCATTAGAAGAGTCAGAAGAAACAAAATCCTGATCAGAAGATTCCTAAACAAGCTCAGCCCTAGGCCTCATGGGGGGGAGGGGGTTGACTACCCCTGATTAGACTAATTATATCTTCAGCCATTTTGATCATTTGTTTTTTAGGCATAGAGGCCTGAACATGTGCCCTGGGCGTTGGTTTTTTAGACATAGAATAAGATTTAGGCCTTAGTAATAAAGGCGGTGTCGATTTAATATGCAAATCTGTAGGCCTGAATACACCCTCAGAAGCCAGTGCCTGCACAGCGGCTTCGGACCCATCCAAGGTAGAGACATCCGCGGGTTCCATAGGTGAAGCATCTTGTGGTATACTGGACTCCGAATGGGTCTCAGTAGAGGCCTGTGAATCAGAAGTAGCGGATATCAGGGGCTGCGAAAGAGCCTCACTGAGTAACGGCGAACTGGCGACTGGCTTAGGAGAAGAGTCGTTGGCAGTTTTGGACATTGGCGGCCTGTCTCTGTCTTTATCTTTGCATTTTTTCGGAATCCCGGTAGTCTGATGGCTAACCAATGACATTTCTGGCTAATTAAACTGAGAACTGAAATATTTAGAGGCAAAAATGTACCGACGATGGATAGTGCGCTGATTAAATAAAGCACAAAACCGACAGCAAGGTACGTCATGGTCAGGGCCTAGGCAAGGAATACAGTACGAATGAAAATCTTTATGAGGTATTTGCTTTCCACAAGTAATGCAATTATTAACTTTTTCTGACATCGGTAAGGAGCAAGAAAAAGTTTCCGCAACGGGGTACTTAGATTTAAGTTGAAGACTTTGGTTCTCAAACTCAAAAACGAAAATTTCAGGAGTTGGCCAACCGGCACTTGCAAACTGCTTCTGCTTCAGGCACCACATGACAAGAAAGACTGATGTAATGACATCGGCTGCATGTTTTATACCCCTGATGACCTGACATCATGGAAGAAGGGACAGCAACCGACGCAGGACCCAAGACTTTGTTAATCAGGCCAACTGAGGGCAACCTACCAGCAGATTACCCAAATGTAATGACTGCAACAGTGAAACACGAAGAACATCATGATATGTCTGGGTCAGTACATATTAGCAAACCTTTGAAAAATAACAGTAGCAAAACCAATAGTGTGTATATATGGGGGTGTGTTCATGTGTTTGTAGTGTGTATTTATGGGTGTGTGTTCATGTGTTTGTGTGTGTATGTGTGTGTGTGTGTGTGTGTGTGTGTGTGTGTGTGTGTGTGTGTGTGTGTGTTTATCTGCAGGAGGCATAGCTGCCAACAGTCCCAGATTTTGCCTTATTTATTTTATTTAAACTGTTTCTAGTAAAATTTGTGGTTTTGTGGTAGACTGGTGCAGTGACTAAATAATGGCAGGCTTGTGAGCTTATCATAGTCTTCAAAAAATGCGTGTTCATAGGTGTTTACTAGGCTAACGACCAAAAGGGCTTTTTTAAGCCTAGCCATGCATCCCAAATCTCAGTTAATGCAAAGTCTGTCATTCTAGTGACTTAGTAGTAGCAATATTTATAATCTGTTCATGATTTTGTTTTGTGTGAGAGGGTGGGATGCAATTGATTGCATTACATGGCATTGACAGTATCCAGATGAGATACGCTTCTTGCATATTATTTATGTGTTTATTTGTTTATATAAACTCAAGCAGACATATGAAGTAAGCACATTCATAAAAGTAGTTGTAATTGATGGTCACATTTGTGTACTTCAGCATGATGGTGCAAGTGTCTCCAATTTTGCCTCTTATATTTTTTAACTTTCTACATGAACAATGTTCAATATCATATAGTCTTAATACCTAATCTTTTAAGTCTAAGGGAGAGTGGCAAAGCTGGTGCAGTATTCTAATAAGTATGAAATTTACTGAATTATAAAAAAATCATATAAAATATATGCCCTTAAAAAGTTCCATTTATAAATGCAATACCGAGTTTCAGTCAGATAGATCACAGTCAGATGATCAATCCACACTCAGTATAGTAAAAACAGAGAAATGAACATCATTGTATTATATTGGACTATTGAAAAAGGGTCCGCTTTGTATCAGTAATGACTTAATCTGTAGTAAAAGCAACAACTGTCACTGAAACAGTAAAATGTTCACTTTTTAGTACCATAGTAATCCATAAAGTAAAGCAGTTAGTATTAGTAATTTATATGACATAAGCATTACAAATAAGTACTATCAAGAAGCATTTCTCAGAATGCTCTTATTCAGATACTAAGAGAAAAATGTGTAATATTGCTTAACGGCAGTTTCTGAATAAAAGAATTAATGTTTACTTTCATTTTATTAAATAAACTGAAATATTTCCAAAATACATATTAATCCATTTTTGAATCTATTCTCTCTCTTTTTGTGTTACTTTTTTTTATGTCCATAAGTCCTTGGAACAGTCACATGCCTCTCAGGTGAGGGGGCTCTTACCACTTCTCATTGCCAATCAGGCAACATTTTCTCAAGGTGGGGGCAGTGACTTCACATCTGTGACCACCTCCCATGAGGGGCAGCCTGGTAAGCTGCAAATACCATGAGCTTCAGGAACTAATTTAGGCAGCAGTTTACAGGGTTGTATAGAGGTATCGGCAATCACTAGAATCCCTCCTCCATTTCATACAAGACTAACTAACTGGGTCACCTCTGAATATTGAGCCACCAGAAGTCACTTCTTCCATACCATCATGATCCACCTCAGTGGCTTCGTCAATAATTGAGGTTCTTAGGACTGGGATAATAGCAGCGTGTCTCATCCCCTTATCTTCCTTTTTATGTCTGTCTCTCTGTCTTGCTCTCCACAACATTAGCTCATGTTCCTTTGTGTCCTGTCAGTCATTTTTGTTTGTACATTCCAGAACAATTCCCTATTTCTGTCTCCTACACACTCTGCCCTTAATCTTCCCCTAACTTCACATATGAAACAATATTTGGAAAATAACACAGTCTATCCTCCATAAAAGCATAATGTCCCTCCTCTCACACCTTCGCTTGTACAATCTTTTAATGTATTCCTTCTTTTTGCCCCTTATCTTCTCTCTCCCCTCTTCCCAGATTTCTGTCTTTTGCATTTCCAACTTTATAAAACCCCAAACAAGGTGTTCATTTAAAGACACCCTTTACAGTAAGTGAAAGAAACCTTAAAATAGTTTGGGTAAGTTGTGGTCCAGCTCAGCTAAATGTGGGTTCTTAGAGAGAGTGCTGCTCAGGCTTAGACCCTCAGCTGCTTAGCAAAAATGACCAAAAGCATTTCTGGCTTTACATCCATATGACTCATGCCGCACATGCCTACAGTGATATTTATTCATTTTATACAGCTTCAGATATGTGAAACTGCTGTAGCTGTTTCATCACTGGGCTGAGATTTTGCACAAAGTTCAATGTTTCTTCATGCTTAGCTTATTTAAATACAAGCACACTGACACTATTCGATGAGTATCTTTATTCAGATGTGAACTGTGGGACTATGAATGCCACCATATATTTGGGGGCAAGTACAGGTCAAATTTTGCATTGGAGGTATTTCGTTTAAATATGTAACTTCAGAGTATGTTACTAAAAAGATTATTCCACATGTCATTATGGAAAACATCACTAATTCTTCTTCTATGGTCACCTTCTTATGCTCATCTATTTATGTCTTGCTATTACATGACTGGCATACAGCAAACAAACTGAAAAAAGTTGTTAAATACAAAATATATGATAGTGTCAGAAAATTAAAATCAGATAAGTACTCAGAATGTTAACAATGTTTTTATGACCAGCATGGATGTCGATTTCAAAGCTAGGGCTTTTTTTATAATAGCACACCACACTACTGTACTGCCCAGTAAAGGAGTCACATACTTTGTTGCCACATTCTTTAATTATTATTGCCCTTCTGTATGTACAGAGTTAAAAATTCATCATGTTTAAAAGGCCTTTACTTAGTTGTCTGGTACCCAACAGATATGTTTTCTCACTGGAATAAGTGTCTAAAGAAATGCATTGACCTGGACATGGCTATATTCTTTAGTTTTTTTTTTTCTTCTTACCTTTGTTTGCACCATTTAGATTCATTATGAATTTAAATGTAAGACATTTTCTTGCAAGAGGTGATAGGTTCCCAACTTAAAGATGGACATGCCTATTACGGTTTGAATAGGATAGAGCAGGTTACATTTCTTTTTTTTTTTTTTTCCAACAAACATCTTTCACATATGAAACAGGCAATCATACATTCATATAAATGAAAAACATCCAAAATGGCACCACTTTAGTTGCAAATTTTATACATCACAGACACCATTGAAATGACTGTAGCTGCAAACATTATACATCACTTATGATCTATCCAGTCATTGTCAGTTAAGCATTATATGGCTTATTCCGATCCTACCTCTTAAACCTAGTCTCTTTTCTGCATATGTTGCTCCCACAATTCCCATTTTTTTTCTGTGTAGTTTGTGCCTTCCCTTTTCTAAAGATTCCAATTCCAGTTGTTTTATCTCTGTTACTATATTCACTTCTTCTAGCAAAGTTGGTCTGGATTTTGATTTCTATTTTCTAGTAATTGCTTTTTTGTCAGCCATCATAATTTGACTCAGTAAGGCTTTACTATGTCTTGTCAATTCCAGTTTTGTTTCATAGTTCCAAAAAAACATCTCCCCAGTCAATCCAATCCACTTAGCCAGCATCTCCAACAGAGCGGTCTTCAGGGAATCACTAAAGTCTGCCAGGTCATTACACTCCCAAAAAATATGTTCTCAGCTATGTCTTTCTTGTCCATCACACCTCCAACATTTGCTATCCGCCTGAGAAAAAATTCTTTGGAGTCTACTTGTGGTATAAAAATACCCATGTAAACACTTCCAGACAAAGATTCTAAATCTTCTAGACTTTGCTTAATATTTGGGAGATATACATATATCCCCTCATTGAATCTTTGAGAATTGCTTATCCAGTCTCTCTTCCCAACCCTTTCTAAGCTCCTTTGACTGATTCTTATAATTATCATGCAATAGTTTATATGCTTTACTAATTATTCATTTTATAACAGTAGCTTCCATTCTAGTTTCTATTAAAAACTCTACCAGTGCTGGTCTTTCATCCAGGGCCCCCCATTTCTTTCACTTTTCCTATACTCTGATATCAATCCTTGATAGGGAAGGCAATCTCTAGCCAATAGTCCAAACAAATTCTTGGCCTCTTCCCACTCTATTACCTTTTCCTTTCTAGTGATTTTCTCCCAATATCTTGGTTCCTTTGCCAGTTTCCTCCAATAAATTCCAGCCCCACTCTCGCCTATTATTTGTATCCCTAACCACAGTCATCCCTATTGACAAAATCACTTTTCTCCATTCTCGTGCTGGTTTAGTTCTTAGAATACTCCCTACTATTTTATGAAAATAATACTCTCTATGATTTTTGTTGTTCTTATTGAGTCTGTATGCAAAATCCCAATCTCTCCTTATTTCTTGAGCTTCCTCCCTGGGGTCTATATTACCTTATCGAAAAGTCATAATATCAAACAGCTTTTCATCTAACTGGAAAAGTCGAAAGCTGAAAATAGCAAAAATGCGAATGAGCAAATTCTTTCCCTGGGAAAGAAATCACTAGTCCTACCACCAGCTATACACTAATCTAAAACAAAGTGGGCGGCTGTGCCCCCCACATACCCCCTAACTAAATATACCAACTTCGAGATCGCACTACAGTGGGGAAAAGGGTAAACTCACAAGGATGGCCAAGCAGTTTCTTTCCCAGGGAAAGAATTCACTCATTCGCATTTTCGCTATTTTCAGCTTTTGACTTTTCCATTTCGATGAAAAGCCATTCGATATTACGGCTTTTCAATAAGGTAATAGGAACCTCCTCCCTGTATCATCATCATTCCTTTCTGTTTTGAATTATAGCTTTCTGCTTGAGCTATGTATAATAGCCTTAACTGTGTTGCTCTAAAATACCCCCTCAAATTGGATAATTCTAGTTTGCCTTGTTCTACTGGAAGAATGAAATTATTCCACTTGACCCTTGCTGTCTTCCCTTCCCAGATAAAATCCTTCAACTCTTTTTTAATGGCTATCCACAGCATCTCCCCTGGTTGATAAAAATATGCCTGACCTGTGTATAAGACTAAAGAGACTAAAAACATTTTAATGGCTTGTATCTTAGTATCCATATCCATATAAAAAAAGCTTCCAGTTTCTCAATTGTTGTATTAACCTCTGTTTAGTGTCTTGCCATATATCCTTAGCTGCTACACCAGAGTAATTTCTAATCCATACTCCTAAATGCTTCATTTTATCATGTCCCCATAAATATGGATACTGTTGGACCAATTTATGCATGGGTACATAATTTACTGCTATTGTCTTTGTTTTAGCTTCATTAATTTTTATCCCAAGAATATTTTAAACCGTTTTAAAATGTTCCACAGCACTGGCATGTCCCTTTCTGATTTTGTCATATATAAAATAATATCATCTGCAAATAGAGACAGCTTTTCCTGACTACCATACCAATTATATCCTTGAATTTCTGTGTCCTTTATTTTCTTTGCAAATGGTTCTAAATATAATCCAAACAACAAAGGGGAAAGCAGACAACCCTGCCTGGTTCCTCTATTCAAACAGAAATTATCAGCTAGGACCCCACCTATTTTAATTTCACCTCCGATCCCTCATATATACTAATCAAGCTTATAAATATTATCAGATAAAGCAAATACTTCCATTGACCTACTCATGAAGTCCCAGTCTAATCTGTCAAATGCTTTTTCTAGATCAAGACCTGGCAATAAAAGTGGTATTTTCTTACATTCTGCTTCCCTCTGGATCATCAATGTTCTATTAATATTGTAAAATGTTTGCCTCCCTTCCACAAAACCACACTGATCCTTATCTATTAATTTTGGGATCACATTTGCCATTCTTTTAGCCATTATAGACATAAACACTTTATAATCATGGTTTAGTATTGAAATGGACCTGTATGAAGCTGGATCTGATGGATCTTTATCCTCTTTAGTTATAACCATTACCACCGCCTTCTTCCAGGATGCTGGTATGTCTCCTACTTTTAAGATACTGTTAAACAAAAACCTCCAGATCTTTATCAGTTTTTTTCCCTCCTAACTTCCAAACGTAGATATATAGGTATAGGTTAGTACTAAGCTAACTGCCCTTGCGAGCTATTTTAGGTCTAGCCAATTATCCCTTATGAGACTCAAACCCTGCACCTTGTGTTTGTAAGGCAAACACCTTAATCATTAGGCCACCCTCCCAGCCTCCATCTCTTCCTGGGGACTTTCCTGTAGCTTGGTTATACATCGTCATTTGTATCTCATCTCCTCCTATTTCATTAATAATTGAGCCTCATCTACATCTAACCTTGGCATATTTAATTTCATTTGTACCTTTTCCTGATTTCCATATTTCTCTGCTTTATACAAACTTTCATAAAATTTCCAAAATATTTCAAATTCTTCTACATGATCTCTTATTTTCCTTGTTATCAGCTCCTTAAGCTTGGTAACAGCCCTTTCCATTTTTTGTTGCCTGAGTTGTGCTAAAAGTTTTTGTGCTCTAGAGTTATTATCAAAAAACAGTTGCTTAACAGCAATCTTTCTAAACTTGAGCATATTATTGAGGTAATCCCTTATTTTCTCTTTAGCATTCTGCAGTTGCTCCTTTTCTTGTTCTGAGAGATTCCCCCTATTTTGCAATACTTTTAACATTTGTCAGTCTCTCTAAATAATTGTTGTTACTTCTTAACCATGTCTCCCTTTCTTTTATTTCCAACTTAGATTTAAACTCCATTTTAATTTTATTCCACTCCTTAGCTATGTTTTCAGAAGAAAATTCTATCTTCTGTAGTAGCTCTTGAATTAATTCCAAAACCCATTCATTAAATTACTCTCTTTTCAACTGATAGGAGGGAAAATGCTAGTGTCTCATTTTTATTTCATTAACTTGCATTTTTATTTTAGTTATTATTGGTGCATGATCTGAAATAGTTACTGGGTGCATTTCAAAACAGCCTACTACACTAACCCACTACGCCACACAGATCTTTCTATCTGTATAAGAGCTTCAATTAAACGCAGATGTCCCTGAGAGATATAAAATCTATCTAGCCTAGCCCAGTTTTTGTATCTGAGTAAATAATATGTAAAGTCACTCCAAACTCCTACTAAATTCATATCTTCCATGCCAAACATTTTCATAAATTTATTCAAACATCCACCCTCCTTTGTTATACTTTCCCTTCTAGGCCCCCAAGACACATCTTCACTGTTGCAAACCAAATTCCAGTCTCCACCTATAAGTAATATTACTTGCTGAAAGCTAATTATTTCTTCCTGAATTTTCTTAAGCTCCATTAAAGCAGTTTTAGGTGGGATGTAAATGCATGCCGGTGTAATCTTCCTCCCTAGCCAGTAGCCCCTTAGTACTATGTACCTTCCATTACTATCTTTTTTTCCTCTTCTCTCACTATTGGAGCTCCTCTTGCAGTTAATATAAGTACTCCTCTTTTCATTTGCCGCAGATATTCCGCTGAATAACCATCATGAAAACCTTTCTTTATCAAATTCACATGTTCAGTTCTTCCCAGGTGCGTCTCCTGTAGCAAAGCTATTTGCACTCTGCATTTTTAATATAGTTCACTACTCTTTGTTTTTTATATTTATCTGTAAGACCATTCAGGTTGAAAGACATTACAGACAGCATAATTTTCTTATATAGTTATTATTAGCACCTATCATGTATAACTGCTTTTTTGTAAAATGTCCAGTTCCAGCACATTAATTTTAACTTTGTCATGTCTTTTTAACCTGGCTCCCTCTCTTTTTTTTTTTGTTTATCATTGCATTGCCTATATGTCTCAAAACTGTAAAAGAAGAAAGAGAGAAGGGAGAAAAAGAAAAATAGCACCTATTTACAATTCCTATTAAACGTAAAAATAGCATGCAAAGAAAATCATGTACCATTAATACAATAATATTAAGAAAAGAAAGTGTTTTCTTTACTTATTAGCTTTCTCCCCTCTCTTCCACTCCCCAAAGCATTTTCCATACATTAGTGGCATGACATATGAAATATACTTTAGAGTCCCCCACACATCCAACAAATTTGGAAAAAGTCCAATATTTCGGGATTTTCTTGTTTTGTCATATTTCACAAATATAATTATTGCTTTGTAATTCCACATTGTTACTGGTTTTATTACTGTTCTTCTCCATTGCCCAAACTCTGTCTCTGCTTCATTTCCAATGTACTCTCGACTCTTCTAGTCAGCTCTTGGGCTCTCTTCCTTCTCTCCAACATTTTCCATTGAAATACTGGAAATGGTTTTACAGGTACAGTCCATCTGTGGTCTTTAATACCAGAGGAACAAAAAGCAGAATCTTCTTCCGTTTCACAGCTCACTTTTTGTTGTACAAACTTTTGTATTTCTTCCTTAGCATGCACTTCATCAGAAAATTATTTTGTCTCTCCAGGGAAGAATATCTTGAAGACAGCTGGATATAGCAGTGTGAATCTTACATCTGTGTCTCGACATTCTCTGGATAGTGGAATTAATTTACTTCTCTTTTGCCTGGTGTACAATGAATAGTCATTCTCTACAAACACTCTGCTGTCTCCCACTTTTAGTATTTTGTCCTTCTGCCACAGTGTTGTCAGAATCAATTCCTTTTGCTGGTAGGATTGCGTCCTTACTATTAAAGGTTGCTTTCTTATAGCTAGGTTTGGAGAATATGCACAATGTGCCCTTTCAACTAACAACTCCTGCTGTGGAATACCAGTCAATTTGCTTATTTGTGCTTTCATAAATTTAATGCAGTCTGTTCCTTCCAGCTTTTCTGGTATAGCTGAAAATCTCAAGTTTTCCCTATGTACTCTGTCCTCTAATTCTATTATTTTATGAAACATCTCTTCCTGAGCAGTCTCATATTAAGCCAGCCTTTCCTTCATTTCAACCTCTGATTTTTGCAGCTTTATCATCCAACCTAAATACCTGTTTAAAGCTTCTTCCATTTGTTGCAGCCTTTTGTTGTTTGTGTTGATATACTCTTATCAGTGTTTTGTTTATTTTAACTAGGTCTGTATGCAATTGTCTTATATCTTCCTGTAGATTATTGGAGGTCATGACTGAAGGCTGCGTTACATTTGCTGAACAGCTGCAGAACTCTCCCCAGTCAATGTTTCTTCATAGATTCATAGGTTCATAGATTAGTACTAGGCTAAGTGCTCTTGTGAGCCATTTTAAGCCTAGCCAGTCACCCCGTGTATTAAACCCTGCACCTTGTGTCTGTATGGTAAACACCTTAACCATTATGCCAACCTAACATAATGGGCTCTTTAGTTACCAACAATGTGAAAATGCATGAAGAACATACATCTCAACCTCTAAGCACAAGAACTCTGTAGAAAACTTAAAATAATGTAGGGACAATGGCCCAAAAATAGGGACACATTTTAAATATTGCGCTTCTAAATTTAGAAAGTTGATAGAATAACAGCATTTGTGTTCTAACACTCATCCATCTACCTACGTAATTGAATAAACTACTGGAAATTTCACCAAGGTGTCATTATTCCCACAGTGAGGGTATCAGGGAGACTGAGTCTCATAAATTTGATAGATAAAGTGATGTTATCTGAATCCTTTATACTCTGTTTGTTGTTAATTCTGTCACCCTCTGGGAAACAGGTGGGATATCAGACTTCACTCAAGTCCTTTAGACTACCTCTGTTTTTTGATTGAAGGTTAAAGGATGGCTGTGCTTCGTTACAGTCTGTTTTAGGGATACAACTCACTACAGCTGGACAGATATTGTGAAGTCAAGCCACTTCCTTGTGTGTACGGCACAGCAGGATAAATCATAGGTACATACTATGAGGACACAAATTCATTCAGAACAAGAGGCAGTACATTACTGTTGGCCTAAAAAGCACTTTCTCACCAGAATATGCTGTAACTTACTGTATTTAGGAATATCCCAATTGCAGGTAATGCCCCAGTGAAATCTCTGTCAGCAGAACTCAGAAGGAATCATGCACATTACATCCTGTTTGTAGTGCAAACAGGCTGGTGGTCACAGAGTTTAAGTTTCCACCCTTGTGAATTAGAAATATTTTAAAATGGATAACAAAGCAATTCAACAGAAAGAGACATACAGTAACAATCTACTTTCAGGAGATGTTTCTTACTAGATTCAAAGACCTTAGCTGATTTATACCACAACACAGAGAAAATGAAGAGGGAGCATGGACTATTGCACAATGGTATTAACATGGGAATATTTAACACCCGTGGAACTTTGAGAGGAATTTACAACATGGCCTTGACAGATCTATACCTTCCTCAGATGTCACTGTGTACCATTACAACAACACAACGCAAGGTTCTACACTCCAAAATGCCTAAATTCCAGGGGAAAAAAAACTTGCTGATGTCAATGGCACCAAAAAAAGCAATCCACCATGAAAGTTTCAACTGGACGTTAATGTCAGTTTTATTCATACAAAACTCAGATCTTAAAATGGAAAATGGGATATTTCAGATAAAAGTTTTGGCAAGAACCATCCTTAAACTTAAATTCCAAAAGTGGTTATGCAATGAATAGGGTGGGAGGTGTTGACAAGAATCGGTTTCAATTTGAAAGTCTGACAATGTCTATATAGCATATAGAATCTCTCTCTTTTTTTTTCAAATGGCACTCCATAACACTTAAAATGCTTCAAAATACTGGAAGTGAAACAAATTAAAGCTTTCTATGTTAAGACTAAACTAAAACAGAATCACCTACTGGAAAAGGAGAAATGAAATGGGGTAGATAAAGTGATATATCGTGAAACAAATTGATACAATTTAAATATTTCTATGCCAAAGTAAATTAAACAGAATCATCAATAGGAAACATCTCTTTTTGTATCTATTTCTTTCCAGGTCTTCTGTATTTCTTTATTCCTGACATCCAGGCAATGCACTTACTAGCCAGTTACTAAAATTTACACATAAACATAAGTCTACAGGCCTTCTCTGCTGAGTTTCTGTTTTTACACTAGGAGAGTGAGAAACAAGCTGTTACTCAGTTTGCAGCCATTTTGGAAGTCAGGCAGGTGAGGTTACATTTCTGTATTAAAACAAAATTTTAATTTAAAGTTGATGCTAGTTCTATTTATAGCGGCAAAATATATGAAAAAAAATCAGATTTGTATAAAACACATTTTAAAGCACACTCATAACCTCAACTGAAATCAGGAATACTTTAAAATATCTGGGTATGTTAATAACATTTATCAGAGTCCACTGTTGTCGAAATAAGTATTGTAGTTGCTGTGAAAGTTGTTACAAAGCTAGGAAGTAGTTATGTTATATACTGTTTATGTCATTTAAACGCATTAGTGATTTTCACACACTGTGCACATAGCATCTTAGCTGCACCAAATCCATGCAAACTGCTTAATAAGTTTGTATTACTTTTAGTGAGATGATGTTTGTGGTCATGTGACTTTATTAGGTGTTGATAAACTGCTTTTGTAAAATGTAGTGTTTATTCAAAAGAAGTCCTTATAATTTGGATTAAGGTGCTTAACTAATTCATTCTTTTGAAACTGCCAGTGTGTTTTTATTAGTTTAGTTGGTTTAAGTTTGTACTAATCATCAATGTAGCTTGTTTTTATTTGTGGGACTTAAAATCATGCTTAATAACATAAGAAACTGGGTTCTTGTTTAAAATTAAACTCTTGAGAAATCCGATCTTTAACCAAGAAGCAATAATATTATGATAAAAATATATTATTGGGGAAGCTCTTTTTAATGGGTGAGCTAGGATTTATACTCATGCAGATTCCTGGAGGATGAGCATTAATAACATCCTGGCTGTAAGATGATATTTAATATATTTAGTAGATTACAAATAAATATAATTTATAACAATCATTAGTTCCTTCAAAAGAAGCTCATATGGTTTGTACAACACTTTGGTGTCTGAGTTCACCCTTTCTCTTATAGTACTTAAGATTTTCAAAACAATGTCATCTGCAACTAAATCAACAATCCCCTGGCCTTTTGTGGTGCAAATTTTGATGTCTTTACCCCAAAGACAGAGTTACATGACAGAACAGAGACTACTGGACCTGCAGATAGTCAACCTCATGGACAGCTTAGCTGTCACCACCAAAGATTGCAAGAGACAGTATTTTAGGGACTTACACAGTCCTCAGTCTGTAAGTAGTCTGATTCATCTTCATTGATAGGTAGGTCTAGAAGAAGATGAGTTCTTTTTGGAGCATCCATAAAGGTCCTCAGGAGAGATGATGATCAATTTCTTCCTCTTCATCTGGAGGTCATCAACCAATTCCTTTTAAGAGTGGTCAAGCACAATGTCTCCAGAATGGGGCATACAGGATAGATTACTTCATCTCCTTTCGAATGGATGGCCTTAGTCATATCATCTTTCACAAGCACACACATGTCTGAGTCTTCAGGCACTGCATAAGTGAGCCAAATGACTGTGCATATGCAGCACAGTACAGTCATAAGTGAATCACATGATAGACCATCGTGGATATCATATAGAAAATCCTGGACAAATGCTCTTTAATCTCCTGTACAGGATAGGGCTGAAGGAATCTCCAGCACCTGATCCACTGTGAGGACTAAAACCTTGATATATGACTCAAATATCTGAAGGATCAATGCTCCAGTGCGTCACACATGAAGATTCTCTTACCCACTATTTCCAGTGCTTTAGAGTTTTTGCCAGGCAATAAGGTGGACAAAGATGATGGTCTCTGAGTCGCCTCTACAAATGACGTCATGTAAAATGTCTGGTTAATATCTCAGCTTGTTTAACTCGGGAACTATGGATGACATCTACCTTCTTTGGAATGATAAAAGTAATGAGGTGCTTTAATATTGCATGGATTGCATCCTTGATGGTGAGCTCTTTTGGTGCTCCTCAATGCTTTTGTAGGCTATGCTTGGAATAGTAACGAGGGCCCCAAGACCTTCCATGGTGAAACTCGTGAGCATCAAGCTTCCTTTTGAAAAAAAAGCATCACCCAATAAGTAGCTATAGGGAGGAAAGATCATTATCTTTCTCTGCATCAGACGTAATGACCTCCTGGACCTCTGAGTCTTCACAGGAAATACTCAGAGGAAGATACAGCGATACACCCACCTGTGAATTGGGTGTGCTCATGTACAGAGGCTATACCTAAAGTAAAGTATTAATGAGTGCGTGCTGATTTTTGAACAGGGGAAATTTGTCTGGGCATATGCTTGACAAAAGTGTACCAGGGGAATCCCTATTGAAATGATGGCACTCTAAATACTGAGTGCCAATAAGCTGGAAAGAAATACCAAAAACACAGAAGAAAAGCAAATCTCTCCCAGACTTATATATATAGCAACTGCAAGCTCGCCATACATAAGAGAAAAGGGAATATTCAAGAAATGTCAGCTCAGGCTTAGTATATACAAGTCCATTCTTTCAGCCATTCAGTCCTCAATGTTTCAGAGCGAACTCTAGTGGGTCTTGACATTTCAAATGATTACCCTAGTAGGGAATTTGAAACCACTATATCAGTGAAGGCATCACACAATATTCCTTCAAAGTTGTTTCCTCCAAAAATGAGAATAGCATTTTATCAGACCTCTAAACAGCTGCCAAAGCTTAGCAGTTGAACTGTGGCTCCTAGCATGACTGGACATAGTGGACATTATTAACCTGGGCTGCTGAGATCTAGTGAACATACCTCTCAACCTGGAGACATCAAAAATCTGGACAAAGGTTCATGAAAGCTAGGTACAACTGGCCAGAAATCTGGACACTAATCAACATATAATTTGCATGTATAATGTAACTCTGCCCACTCCAATGGACTTGTGGGATGCCAACATTCAAATAATTGTGAAAATGTTCTCCAATTTAACAATAAATCTGAAAATATATATTCATACAGAAACACCAGTTAAAGTCCCTTTACAGCATTAAGAAAAAAATGTTAAGGGAAGTAGTAGGCAATAGGCATGCAAAACACTTTGCATTCTACTTTCTGCCCTACCACATTTCTAGCACATACACATTGACATTGCGTTAGCTGTACCCTTATGTAAATTCGTTAAAATAACATACATTAGTAACTGTAACATCATATATAAAAGAAGCGTGCACTCTATTAAATTTAATAGGAAACTGAAGTCTGTCATAGCAATCATTGGTATATCAAGCTTATAGTATGTGGGTATTAGGTCATTCTGATTAATGGGCAAAATAAATCTGATTCAGAAACCTTCTACTTTTATAGTTATGTTAATACCAATGTGCACTGATAGGTTCTGTAAACAAATTTGGTAGCTGCTGATGCTGGGCACTGACTCATACCTCTAACTGTCCCCAGATTAGACTTCAATTTAGTTCTATCCAGGTATCTCTTCTTAATCCCCATTTTCTCCTAAACCTGCTGACTTTTTTTTTTTTGTGGAATATATTGCTTGCTAGGTGCAGTGCTTTATATGCCAATTATTGATATTTACTGCTGTCTCCATGTTATTTCAGTGTGAATGATAAAGACAGACTAGGAAAATAAAAATTACTTGAATAAGGAAACAGTTTAACAGGAATACATATCTTGCTCTGTTGTTCCTAAGTATTTCAGTGCAAATGTCCGATCCCTGTATTACTTGAACTGTGTAATAAAAAAATGAGTTTGAACTGCTTTACCTTTAGCATTCATGCTTTTCTCTCTGCACAACACAAATTTCTGCATTTAATGCCGATTTGTCCCCTTTCAGTAGTAAGCAAACTTGCTGCTGTTCTTTGTTGCATTTCAACCGTGAAGCTTTGGCTTTTAAATACATGCAAGTTCTGGTGGTTGGTAAACAGTTAAGTAGCTAACTTGAAACTCAAGGCAATAAATCATGCATTGACCATTGCCTTCTGCCTGGTTTCAAAATAAATGTTAAAGTACTACATATATAAGACCGTTAAATGATCATTTTTACCATCACAGCAGCATAGTAACATACTTTTTTTTCTTTATGCCTCATCTCCTCCACCCCATCCCCCCAAAAAGTACTTAATGTTAGTGCACGTGTACATTGTACATATGCTGACAATGAATAATGGATATGGACTGCTGATGGGAAATCCTGCACAGTTTCCATCTGCAAACTGTTGGATTTTGGACTGGTCAAATGAAAAAACATTGTTGCTTTCCACTCATCGGAGATAACAGTGCCCAGCGAGATTGCCCTGTTAAATTTAAATAATTTAGTTGTAAATCAAACAAACATAGTCCTTGTGCACAAGACACACGATCCAGTTTCTGGGGGTTAAAATACAGTCAGATGCTGAAAGTTAAACTGTCAGAGTCCTGCGGGTCACAGTCATGAAATCTGTGCATTTCAAGCAAGAATTCACTGTGCTGTGATCTTAAGACTATTCTTACAACTTGTATAACTGCCATTTCACTTTATTTATTATATGTCAGTGAGAATCAGTTGTAGTTTTATTCATGAAATTATAACAATCACAGCACTGATGGGAATTTTCATTTTATACTGCAGGTCCTGACATTTAAGGAAAGTGAAACACTTTAGGTTATTTGATGAAAAAAAAATGTTGCTTCACAAGCTGACAAAAGAGCAGTTTGTGATTTCGGTATCTACGCTATGATATGATTTTATTTGTGTGTGTGTGTGTGTGTGTGTGTGTGTGTGTGTGTGTGAGCACCTGAGTTTGCTTTTTCCACTTGTGAATGAACAAGTGTATATGCAGTCTTACAAGAAAGGTTACATTACATTAAAACTATACAAGTGAGGCTTGTCTACTGCAGACTGTGTTTACATACGTGTCAGTGCCTGAAAAACTGTAATCGGGATTTAAAGGGGCCAATTGGAAATTCACGGCACCCTATTATTTTGAGCCCAAAACTGAGAAATACCAAGGAATTTGGTTCATTTGAGAGGTATGCTAGTGAATAAGGGTGTGGTCAAAAATGTACAGACATTGCTATGGCCATGTAACCTGTGGGTCAAACCACAGGACCCAAACAGTAATCAGTAGAAAATATTTAACTAATCTATCAGTTTAAGAAAATTCCCTACTCATCTCTTGTATTGTAATTTATTTTCTTATTAAGTGTCACAGCACTCTTTTGATCTGTGGTCTTCTCTACTAAATGAATTTGACTCTAAGACATCATGCAGAAATTTGGGTTTTATTGATGGCCATCATCTGATCTTTTAAAGTTTCAGGATCACACATGCGCACACACACACACGTGTGTGTGTGTGTGTGTGTGTGTGTGTGTGTGTGTGTGTGTGTGTGTGTGTGTGTGTGTGTATGTGTATCCCTTGGAGATGAATTGCTTCTGTAACCATCTGGAAATACTAAGCTGACATAAGCATATTTTTGCACTTACTCTGCCTTAGTGATATTTAGTAATTCAGTGCTAAGTGTTGCAAAGTTTGTGTGTGTTAAACATTTTTCTCACTTAGTAAACTGATCAATTATTTCTGTTCTGATCTCTGGCTGGATCCATTTTATTTTTCCATCCCATGCGTCCTAGTGTTGTTGTGTTCTTATAAATTGGTGGCTTTTGCT
This sequence comes from Protopterus annectens, assembly GCF_019279795.1. NCBI lineage: Eukaryota > Metazoa > Chordata > Ceratodontiformes > Protopteridae > Protopterus > Protopterus annectens. The sequence goes on from NC_056751.1 coordinate 492,447,525, forward strand.
TGCCTGCCTCTTACCATAAATTTGGTATCGGACTCTCCTCCCAGTCCTATCGCATCAGCTCATTCTACTAAATACAGTGAGATTATTTGGTAAGGCCCACCCCCTTTGCTTCTTAACCTTGAATTATATTCTGTCTCCTCCCTTTCTACTTGACAAAAAAAAATACTCTATTCAGCTGCTTTTATGCTATCTTTCTCTATTTGTACTGTGTCTTTTCCTACTTTATTCCTGCTTGTTCTTAAAATTGTTCAATTGCATTTATTCTGCCACATTTATTACTGCTTGTTAGTAGCCTGAATAAACTGAGAACAGTATTCTATAAATTGCTGCGCCTGTTGTTTTTCTTTTTCTTTTTTTGCTGTTGTGACTGTGAATTTATGCATTTTGAATTTCTAATACCTCTGCACTTTTTAGCATAGGCTAGATTCAGTCGTACTGAATCTAGACTGTCTTGTATCACTTGAGAAATAAAAACAGCTCTTCACTGAGATACTGAAAGATCTGGGGCATCTGTTGCTTTCAACTAACTATGCCTGTTTTTGCTCTTGTATTGCACCTTGAATTTATATCTGCATTCTACTGTCTATCTGAATTGTCGGAAATGTTTCTGGCCACAATTTACTGCATACTGTACTAGTTCGGCTGTAGCATAGTCCAGTTCCGGGTTTGCTGTTTCTGGGTTTGTTTTGTAACTTCTGAGCATCAAATTCAAGCTGTCTTTTTTGGAGAAGACCCTTCTGCACCCTTGTACGAGGAGAGTGTGTCTGGTTGCATCTAATCGAGGGTGATTGGACTAGAGGTCAGAGAGTGTGTCCTTATTGGCTAGTTTGAGTTAAAAGGGCTATTTCTTGTTTTGTTTAAGCACTACATCTGCACTTGATTGCATGTAGTGCACCATCCTGTGCTGCCGCAAAGAGGTAGTTACCATTGGTGGCTATAGATGCAAACGTTTTGCTTCTAAAATTTTCCCTTAACACTTTGCTTGTGGTCCTCCAGAGCTTTTCATGGCCCTGATGTACTGTCAGGTAGAGCACTAAGCCTATCCTCATAGTTACCAACACACCTCTCACTGACTAGCCATTCCTAAGTGCAACCTCTCTTACTGACCATATAAATTTACCTAGCACTATGGATGTACAATTTCCCACAATTTCTCCAGCCAGTTTGGTCAACTGAAACAGTGTAGTAAATGCTTCATGTTCACCAACAACCCTGTACTCCTAGTCTGCACAAACTCAACATGTGAGAGATGCAACTATATTAAGAATCTTGAATCCATGCTCTCTAATACACTAATCAGTAAATATGACAATGAGCGGGTTGTCAGCATGCACACCTCACCTCCTACTCCATCCAAACCTACATCACACATACCTACATATGCAGAGGTCCTCACCAGAAACATACCTAAACACCAGACTCCTCCAAAACACAAACACAAGCACGCTACACATAATACTTCCTCTGCAGAACACAATACACATAATATCTTACACACCAGTGTCTCATGTCAAGCCCTTAAGGCTAAACACAAAACCAAGCATATTAGTTATAGGTGATTCCACCATGAGACACACAGATGTCCCTCTCATCAGGCTGGATCTGGAAAAGGTCAGGGTCAGCTGTCTGTCAGGTTCCAGGATCTGCCATATCACAAATGCACTCAAGTTTCTCAACAACAGGTACTGTTATGACTCCATCATAGTCCATGTTGGTGTGAACAACTTGAGATGTGCCTCTCTGGACTATATGAAGAGAGACATGACTAAGATCTCAGACTGTGTCTCAGACAGGTATGTCCCTTCTCATAAGCAGCATTTTACCTTCACCAAGGATGATGCCTCAATATAAACAGAAAATGACTGACTTCAATAATTGGCTTAGTTTCTGGTGTTATTCTAAGGGGATACAGTATCTGTCAGCCTAGGAAACAGGATTGACAAACCTTGATGCTTTGCCAGACACGGTCTTCATCTGTCACCCCTGGGATTTTAGCTACTAGCCAAGGCTCTTGCCACTCCCAAAGTGTATTTTTTAGGCAGTGTCTTAAGGACAAAATTCCTGATGCAAAAACTCCATCTAAAAACAACATCAAGGTGATAAATGCTAGGAGTCTTAACATGAAACTGCACTCACTGGAAGCAGTCCTCACCTTGGAAGACATAGACATTTGTGCAGTCATGGACACCTAGTTCAGGCTCTGGAGAGCACCCCAGCCATATTGGGCTACACCTCCTTCCACACATTTAGATAACAAATGGAAGGCTTGAAAACTAAAGGAGGTGTTGTATCAATACTAATTAAAGATAAATATACTTCCAGATTGGTTAGACAGCATGATTTTCTGGAGATACTTCAGGTGCAATTAACTACTAGTAGGGCACCTATTCAAGTCATTGCCAACTATAGGAACCCCTACATGAAGCAGGACCCCACTCTGCCTATTTAGATCTACTTGAGTCTATCAAGATACATTTGAACACCATGGTTCTGGGTGACTAACTACCCATCCATTGACTGGGATATATTATTTGTGCACAAATTCACTTGCCCAAAGGTTCCTCAACTTCATTAACTCCAGTGGTTAATACCCCCACAAGGGACCACTGTAGTATCCCCACTGTGAGGTCTTCCCTGGTGAGATCTGACTACAAATCAGTGTCATTCGAAGTAACTATCACACATGCCCCCCCCCCCCCAGCAGCAACTAAACTAAAAAAAACTTCTCCAAAGCAGATTATAACCTCTTACAGGATGGTATAAATAGCTTCACTGCACCTCCTCCTCAAATGGAACTGGCATTTATACCGAGTTCTAAAGAAATGATTTATACAAGCACCTGTATAACTGCATTGCCTCAGCCATACCTGAAAAGACCAAAACAAGCTCCTCAATGAAGAGAAACCTGCATGGTAGACAACTGCAATTAACAGGCTTTACAATAAGATGAAGAAATTGCTGTCTAAGAGTAAGAGGGAGTGAGCCCTAAACTGGAAACACTCCATCTTCAGCTTAACCAAGCAAATAAAAGTCCTTGCGAAGTCCTCCAAGGCTACCTACGAATCCAAATTAACTTCCTCAACTAAGGACAACCATAAGACATTCTTTAGTTACATCAGGAAAGGCCCAGATCTGTGCTGAACTGGTAGTTAATGATACCACATATACTGAGGATGTGGACATTGCAAACCTATTAGCCAACAGGCTCTGTGAAAACTTTACTCCCCTGTCCCCTCCACATGAACCTCATGACATCCCTACTACCTGTCCTCTACCTTGTATCTTATGAACGCCCTTTCTAAGGTCAAAAGCATAGCATCTATGGGACCTGATAACATCCCAGGCTGCGTCCTACATGTGCTCAAACAAGAATTAGTAACACCAACAACACTGGGTACTTTTTTCAATCATAGTCTAAGCACTCGCTTCATCCCAGCTTAATGGAAAAAGTCCACCATTATTCCCTTGTACAAAGGTGGTGCTTCCACTGACCCCAGGAACTACAGATCTTTGTTAGTCTGACTAGCCTTATCTGCAAGGCCATGAAGTATTGCATCATGGACCTTATCAACAAAGATGTAGGTAATCTCCAGACACTTGACCCTACTCAATTTGGATTTGTCAAAGGGAGATCATGCCTGTTAAACCTGGTGGACTTCTTCAAGACAGTCACCAAGCCTCTTAATGAGGGGAAATCTGGGCATACTGCCTACCTAGACTTAGCCAAGGCTTTGACACTATCCCCCACTCAGGCATCATTGACAAAGTCACACAGCTAGGTATCAACCCTTATATCATTAGATGGGTCACTAACTGGCTCACTGATAGAACCCATATAGTCAAAATAAAAGAATCTACCTCCAACAGCAGACCTGGAATCAGTGGTGTTCCACAGGGATCAATCTTGGGATCTCTGCTGTTTCAAAAGTATTTCTCTGAAGTACAAGCTAAAACTAAAAGTCTGTGGCTGTCAAAGTTTGATGATGACTGCAAACTGGGAGTGGTCATAGAATCTCCAAATTATGTCAACATCCTACAAGGGGTCTTACACAAATAAATGATTTGGTGCCAAAGTCATGCCCTTAAACTCAATGCAAAAAAAATTGTATTGTCATCCCTTTTAGTATGATCGATGTTCCTGCTAACTACTACATCAATAACAACATCCTCAGTGGTGAGAGACCTGGGAACATATGCTGCCATCAACCTTATGTTTGACCACCATATCTCCACAGTGGTAAGAAGGGCATTCTACATTTCTCATCTCATAAGTAAGGGCATTGCCTCCAGAAAAAAAGAAGTTATAACCTTACTGTACTCTTCCCTCATCAGACCTATAATTGAGTATAATGCTTATTTTGGTATGCTCCTTTCCAAGCACATGCAGCAGTTAGAGAGACCATAAAGGTTCCTCACAAGGAAAATTCAAGGTCTTCAGCATCTGTCCTATGAGGATTGTCTGAAATCTCTGTCACTTTATTCTGTTCTTTACAGACTACTCAGATGTGATCTCTGCATTACATATAAGGCAATCTTTGACCCTGCATTTTTGGAAATGCTGTATATCTGTAAGTCAAATGGTATATGGGTTACTCACTGTAATGGCCTTATCCTGGTTTGTGACATTAATAGAACCTACTGAAGGGACAGATTTGTCTCCCAGAGGTTAGCACACCTTTGGAACAGACTCACACTTCATGTCAAGCAGAGCACCTCATTGGCCCTCTTAAAACACAATCTGGGCGATTGGATGGGTAACCGTAAATTCACTCAGTGGGTCTCTTGGACAGGGACAATAGGTGCTAATCGTGGAAAAAAAGGTAAAACATGGCTAGGCTTGAAAGGGCCCTAGGGTCATTAGTCTATTAACCTTCTATAATCCTATGATAAGATAGATACACACACACACAGACACACACACACACCAATGAGATGCAGTTGTCATACTATGTGAGCTACATATTTTTCCCACTGGCAATTTTTCTGCTGTCTTTTTTAGATAATATGAAAAAAATATACTATCCTTTCTAGGTGCAAGGGGATATTTAAGCTCTATATCTAACATAAAATCTTTATTCCATCCAAAGGACTTCTGTTATCCTGAAAACATATGTAATTGCAAAACCTATGTTGGTCTTTAAAAAGGCATTATATAATGTTTGTGTTTCAGTGTCTTTTTATTTATATTTTATGGTATGTCTTTTAGGTGTCTATATGTGACATGCATGATATGGGATGTCATATTGTTGATCATGTAAACCCACAAGTAAGCCATCATCCTTACAAACAGAAATGCATTATTATATTTATAGTCACCACCATGGATTCCATACCTGGAAATATGCCAAGAAACATGTCCCCTTCTAATCCCACTTAGAGAGGCAAACAGGTAATTCTTCATTCCTTTCCAGTCATGGCAGGTTTGTCCAAGGTCTGGGTTGTTATCTTGAGCTGCGGATCAGCTGAGTCATAGTCAGGGTTCCATTACTCTAAGCCATAGAGGTGGTACAGTAGCATAAGAGAACTAGTGGGCTCAGGATGGTGTTGCCCATGCATTTCTCTGTGAGAGAAAGGATGGATGCACCCAATTACAGATGCAGGGAAATGTTTCCCTATTGTTCAGCATTTATTTCCACAGCATCATCTACTATTTTACACCTGATAAGGTTTGCTTATCCTATGAGGCCTATAAGTCAAAGAGCACAAGGGTCACCCAATCTACAGATCTAAACTTAGTCAGCGACTCATACAAAACATCCGGACGAGACAGATATGCATCTCAGAGATTGCCCCTTCTTTGGAACAGACTTCCTTTTCACATAATGCAGAGCATGGCCCTGGCCCTCTTCAAATGCAGCTTGGATCAATGGACGAGGGATCACAAATTCACACATGTGGTAGTGCCTATGTCCCTTATGGAGAGGGGAAATCCGTAAGATATTCAATGCATAGGTACAAATCCATGCCATCTTGTTGTCCCTGGGGCCATATATTGGGTAAAATCGGGTTATATCGGTTAGGCTTGTAAAGGATCTTAAGCTGTTAGCCTAGTAATTTCCTATGAACCTATAATGACTGACTGCTAAATGTAAATAAAAAAAAATGTGTGTGAGTTGTTCCGGCAATTGTTAAACATTTTTGGTAAATGAATGAAGGCAAAGAAAAATGAGAGATTTACTATACAATGTAAACTACAATTATTGACAACATGGAAGAAATTGACAGAAAATGCAGAGAACACTCCGACTATTGAAAGATTTAAGTATGGTCTCTACAGTGGCAGCTGGTGACTTCAAATTAAAGGGGGATGCAGGAGACAGCTGAATGGGTGGGCCAATGTGAAGGGTGTGTTCAACTAGAAAGGGGCAGAGCTATGCTCAAAACCACAAAAACTGGGACTTTAAATATGCTGCCCTGGGTGTCAAACCATCATTATGAGAGTCCAATCAAGACAAAATGAAGTGTAGAAGAAAAAAAAATAGTTCAATGTATTGGCTACATGACAGCCAACTTAATATCTATATGGAAACAAAAAGGTTGTGAGGCATGAAAAAATAAATTACTTTTTAAGTACATTACTGGAATGCCAGTCAAAATCAAGTATAAAAAACAAGCAGCACTCAACTCAAACCACTTCTCCTTGCACTGCAGTTCTAATTATAATTTGCATTCAGCTTTATAAAAGTACAAAGTAACATGCTGAAAGTAGCAATCTCTGTGATACCTCCACTTGTAAAAATGTTTCTTATCCAAAAATGACCTGCTGCCTGACAACAACTATCTACTTGTTTCATGGGGAAACCATGATCAAACTAAAAAATGAACACCAAACAAGAAACAAGCTCAAGATAAATTGCTTAAAGGATTACTGCACAGGTTATGGACCACGCCTGATAGATTGGCATTCTGTTTAGTTTACAGGTGAAGCCTGCAAAGATGACTGCAAGTCTCCAACAAATGTAATGAGCTTCTGAAAATACTGTAAACCTGTCCTTTATTACAAATACTGTCATATGCATTTCAACATCTAAAGCTTATACGTTATCTAATTATGTAAATATTCTCTGCACAGCAACAACAAAAAGGCTGTCAGTGTTGGTAATTCTTTAACAGTATGTTTATTAAAGCTTACTTGCTTCTTACAATCTCAGACAATCTTACCTGATGGTCATTAAAGCATTGCTACTTAAACACAGAGCAACAGGTACTGCAACAACATGCATTTTCTGAATAATAAGAAGCACAAATCAACAGTATAAAAATATGACAGAAAACATGACAATGCATTGATTGGACACATCCAGAGTCACTACATGGGGGAGTGGGGTGCAACAAGTATGTCACAATTTGAAATGTCTCTGGCTGATGGTGATAGCCCTGACACATTTGTCATACCTCTCAGACTCAGAGCAAGAAATCTGAAAAAAGACATACATAGAAGTGGGACAAAGGCCCAAAAATAAGGAAATTTTTAAATATTGCTCTTATAAACTTAGAAAGATAATAGAATAGTAAGTCTTGCATTAGTATAAATTTTCTGAAGTGTATGAAATCGGAAACTCAATTGTCTGTCATCATTTTCTAACTTCAATTTTTAATGATTTGCCACTAATTTGGTAGAAAACCACAATTTTGTGACAAACAGACCAAAAAATGTGATGCCAAAATATAAAATATCCACACAATACAGCTGGCAACCTGTCAAAGAAGTGACACTTTTTTAAATATTAATAATGTTAAGTTGGGCAGCTGACAAAATAAGAGAATCTACATGCATTTCTGAAATAAAAGTAATCTATAACTCTGATCATTACAATTATTTATAATTGTAAACCCTCCACGTTTTCTTCCAAAATTGCCCTTTCGCAGAGGGATTATTAAGGGGAGAGCAACATTTTGAGCCACAATCATGGACAGTTGAGAGGTTTGGATATACCTAATTCTATAAAGCGATTTATTTGCGCATACCTCTCAACCTCATAATGCAGGAAATTTGGACAAGGCCAAATATATTGGGGGAACATACAAATAGTACTAAAAATTGCTCTTGTATAAACTTAGTTGATAGAATAACAGGTCTTGCTTTAGTATGCATTTTTCTGAAGGGTAAGACATCTGAAAGTCAATGTCTGTCATTATTTAGTGACTTCATTCTGAAATGATGCAGGAAAACCACACATTTCATGAGGAACAAACCAAAAATAAGAAGCAAAAATCTGTTCATTCTGCAAAAATCTGGACATTTGAGAGGTAAAGTTCAGCCAGGGCTGTCTGAGTTTTCCACCCTTCCCCCCTCACAAAATCATAGTCGAACGGGGCCTCCCCCCTGCAGCTATTCCAATGTCTCATTACTTGGCATTTACCATAAACACTGCAATGTGCATACTGCTTTATTTCTACGATGATTTGCATTTCATTTAAAAGTTTTATTTTACATTTTACAGCAACAACACTAATAGACATCTGCTAAACAAAGCAATGCAGTCTCACAATGAAAATAGACTTAGCATTAAAACTTCTCTGCCCTTGAAACTCACATTCATTGAGACAGCATTGAAACCCACATTCAAAGAAAATACATCTGGCCAGTGGCAGATATAGATTAACTTTGGGCTGTTTTCAAATCATAGGCCCCATTGCACATGAAACATACATGTGTTCTTTGATACACCTTCCTGATTGTATTAAATTATATTTCTTGTATAATACAGTACAGTTGCTAGAGGGCATTTTAAATTTATTGTTTTGAACATTTTTCCAGTAAACAATGAAACAAAATGCATGCATCAATAATGACAAAACTGCCCAATTCAGAATATTTCCATCACAAAAGTTTACTCAAACTTCTACAGTCCACCAGTATCAGTAAATATGCACAATCTCTGCATTAGCAAAAGTCATCTAAATAATACCATATTAAAGAGATCTGTAACCAATGAAGAGGTTGCTGCTAGCAAACAACTTTATATTTCATTGTTTCACCTACAAATAAAGTACCTGTTGCCCTTGAGGAATAAATTGCCTATGTTACATTAAAAATGATAAGCTAGTAATATTGCAATAGAGAATGGATGGCAAACTGATAACAGGTTCATAGTTACCTGTTATCATACATACCTGTTACATAGTTACTCTCCAACAAAGAGGACATTCTCAGGACTGCAGCATTTACACCCTTTAAAAGTACAACACAGTACAGTATCAGCAATGCATCTACATACTGTGGGAGTAGAACCCACAGCAATTTGCATTAAAAGCAAGTGCACAACCTGTTGTGCTATTAACAATGCCAGCAGACTCAGCATAAGCAGCACTAAACTTCTCTTCCCCTGAAGCTCTCAGCTCCTTGTAAAATCCATTCAACACTCAACTGTATCTCTCAACTTTGCAGCACAAGAAATCTGGAAAAAGCCAAAATTTATTGGGGAGGGGCAAAAGCCCAAAATCCAGGGACACATTTTAAACATTGCTTGTATAGTCTTGGAAAGTTGCTAGAATAAAATACTGCGTTACCACCATGCATTTCACTGCCAAGACTTGAACCCAGGACCCTGTGCACTACAGTCAGAGCAACACACCACTATGCCAAATCAGCTGTTTCTTGAAAGACAGGAAGACTGAAACTTAAATAGCTATCATTCAGTGAATTCAGTTCTCACCATAGCTCTCAACCTTTTAGCACAAAACACCTGGACAAACCCAATAATAGGGGAATACAGCCCCCAAACATAGTCAGTGAATTCAGTTCTCACCATAGCTCTCAACCTCTTAGCACAAAAAACCTGGACAAAGCCAATAATGGGGGGATACAGCCCCAAAAATAGGGACAAATTTCAAATATTGATCTTATAAACTTAGATAATTGCTATAATAAAAGGTTTTGTGTTACCATGTACTTTCTGAAGAATATGAAGTCTGAAATTCAAATGCCTGTCATTATGTAGTGAATTCAAAATCCAGAAAACCACAGATTTTATGAGGAACAGAACAGAACAAAATATGAGGCAAAAATCTGAATAGTTTTCACAAGTAGTGGTGGGTAGGGAATTCAGTCTCTTGCTACCTGCACCCAAGATATAGGGTTTGAGCATGAGTTATTCTCTAGCCACCAGGTACTAGCCATCAGGTATATTTAACTGGGGAATTTCACACACGCACACACACACACACACACACACACACACACACACACACACACACACACACACTCTGAGTTTGGAGTCCATTCCAGTTTTGTTTGAAACTCCTGCAGCAGCTTCAAAGTTCCAAATATAGTTGTAACCATATAGACTTCTGGGCATCTCTGTAGTCTGATGCCTTCCAGACTGGTTAAACAACAGTCCGGATTCTTGCATGCATGCATGGAGTTCTGGGAATGCCGAGCATGCATCAATGTACTTGCTATTGTTTTTTTTTTTATTTCGTTTTTCTTTTCTTTTTTTATTTCATTTTTTCTTTTCTTTTTACAGCTGGGGGCTGCAGTCCTGCAGTCCAGTAGCACAAGCTGCCACTGGGTCTTTATTCTTCAGGTCTCTTACGGTCAGTTTATGCAACTTTGAAAGTTCAAGGGTATCATTAAAAGAAAGAAAACACCATATTCACTATGGTATTCTAGGTGGAACTGCAGATATAAAGCTGCATGTCTAGATAGTTTATGCTTTAAGTCATTGCAGAAGTGATATAAATCCTTATTAGTTCATGGGATATACTCAGCCTCTGTTCAGATATATGTTCATGCACATACTGTTCAATATCTGAGCTATCACTAAAGTGAAATGACTGTGTGAGACAGTCAAAAGTCCACATCAATGCCACACTGTGAATTTGCCCTTTTCCCTCAAAATACAGAAATGTTCCAGTTAGTTAAAATTAATAGGGAGTACTGGGATACAGCTGCCCATTATCCTGAAGATATGAGGAGCTCTGGTGTCAGTTTATTTATGTCTTCAATGAATGTCTTAAAACATTAAGCAGTATTCTTGGCCTTAAAATCACTATCATGTGGATTACTTCAAAATGACCTAAATTATGTAAACTCAGATAAAGTGTAACTTTTGCAACATTCCTGTTTTCATCATTCCTTAATCCTCAAAGATCCTCGTTGCTTTTACAAACAATTTTTTTCTAAACTGCCTTAATCCTGTAGCCTTTAATGGACACAGCCTAAAACTTACCCCATTTTTTTCTTATATCTGTGTGTGTATAGAGCACTGCTAGAATACGTTGAAATATCGGGCTTCCATTGTTCTTAACAAGACTCGTATGTAACATGTTAATAAAATAATATAGCTTAATACAAAATCCATTTGCATACAGACAGCAAGGCGGGTTTAGAAAATATGGAGATTTTTTTTTATTACAGGCTGACATAAGGGTTTACCACTTTAAATACACAGTACAGTTTGGCTCCATGGCACAAGAGTGAAATGTGGACTATCACTATGATGACCTAGTTTCATTTGGCGACCTGGGCACTTAGTTAGTAATGAGAAAAAAAGAAGGCTAACACAATACTGCTTCCATCATGGAGGAAGATGGTCAAGGATATGATAGGGTGCACCCTAGGCATGAATTCCAGGGTAAGACTGTATCAGTAACATAGGTATTTGCTGGGTTATTAGATGAATGTTAAAAATAAGGTTACATTACCATGGCTTACTTGTTGTACAATTGCATGCATATTTTTCTTGCATTACTATGAATGTTTTGGAATATATAGAACTCAAAATAAAATAAAAAAAAACTGCTGACCACAGTATGACAGCATCTCTAATATAATACCCTGTCATAGGTGCATTCATAGCACTGTGGTCTACAGGCCATCATGGATGGACAGATAAATATCACCAGACGAAACAACAAATAGGGATGTATCTGCAAATTGAGGTGACACTGGGAGCAAGTGGAGATGCAGAAGATTTGAAATATATAAATCAATAGAATGAATGAATGAGTGAATAATACAATGCATAGGATAGAATCCAGAATTATCAGTACCATTTAACTCATGTGAAATATAAAAGAGTCACAAAAGGCTTACTAAGATATTCTGGTCTTGTAACCAAAAGCACCCATGACATTTTAATGTAATTCTAGTACTTTGTGAAAACTGTGAATATGATCTAAGTAATGTAATTATACAAAGGGTAAAGTGTAATAGGGGCTCCAAAAATTGAAACTCTAATGTTTTTGAGAGATTTTTGACATAAAAAATAATAAATGATGTAAAGGCAGCAATGTACTTAAGCCGTAGTCAAATATATAACATTACAGTAGATAACTGCAGGCACTTGACTTTATGTCAGGTGTGGTTACTGTAGTGAATATTGTCTCTAATCCAGTATATCACAATGCCAGAGCAATGTTTGCACACTCCAGCCTGATTTATACTATTATATTACCAAGCAATTCAAGAAGCGTATGTAAGTATCGCTAAGAATACTAATGCACTCAGGACCTGTGACCATAAGTACGCATACTAATGCAGACCTTGTCATGAACTACTGAAGCAGGAAGCCATTATTTGCATCATGATATGACTGCTACACTGGGATTTAACTTGTGACCTGGAAATTATCATTGCCTGGTCTCTAATACAGCCAGCAATGCTAGACATAGTCTTTACACATAACTGGCTTTTTTCCTGCCTAAAAATTATTTACTATTTCTGCATGTTAAACAGCCTTGAATACAGGCAGAGGCTATCATTGGGGATGTCAATCCTAATAAAAACGGCTGAAGCAGAAACATGCATTTTTCATATATGGATTTGTTCCAGTAAACTGAGACATGAATATATGCATAAGTTCCTTTTTTGCCTATTCTTTTTAAAGTTCAGTCATGATGTTGACACTGGGGGAATTCAATTTACAATTATTCTGTCAGTATTTTTTCCTTGGTTCATGGAAGAAGACTTTTGCAACATGAATTCATCACACTGCACCCACTGTGTGCAATTACATCACAACATGAAACACATGCAGTATGTTTACTGATGTAGGTCTTTCATTTTTTAACCTCTTTTCTGCAGGGGATGCACTTCTGGAAGTACCAGGTCTGTTGTTTTTTAACCTTTCAGGTTTTCCAACACACAAACACTGCATCTCTTTCAGCTTGAAATCTTTTTTTTTGAATTCCAGTGCAATGATGGTTCAGAATCCATCTGTGCCGTAAGGTTTCTACCAGTATAATATTAAAAGCAAAAGATAAAGCTTCAAGTTTAATTTATTTTAAAGTGACAGTGACATAAGTAGCAGTTATATTACTAGTATAGAAAAAATGAAATAAAAAATACATACATTGCTAATTTTGTTTTAGTTATATCTCTTATAACAAACATAACAACATAACATTTCTAGTTGACTAAAAGCCTTTATTTCGTTTTTACAAAAAAAAATCTACACATATATATATATATATATATATATATATATATATATAATAAAACATATATATATGTATAATATAATATATATAATATATATATATATATATATATCTATATATATATATATATATATATATATATATATATATATATATATATATATATATATATATATATATATATATATAAAATTTGCAGTTTTGAATTACATGTCCAAAATGCTTCACAACTGTAATTACTACTCTACTGTTTCTTTTATAACATCAGACCCAAGTGTTAATCACCAATCTTCAAAACAAGAACATGGACTATGAATACACATTGGCATAACATGGTGTCTCTTATGACATATTTTATTTGAAATTATTCACTTGAAAAAAATATTTATTTCTTTGGAAAACAGATGTGTGATTTTGGGAGAACCACTGTAATTTTCAAGCATATTTGATCAACATAGACTGAAGCAGTTTACAGGGCCCAGAGATGTATAAAATGTATGCCTTTCTGGCTGGTTAATCCTAGGAGCATGTCACTTCAGCAACTATTTGAAACTAGCAAGCCATCGCATGGCCTCCAGGATTTGCAAGTGAATTCTACATAACATTACTATCTTGTTTTCTTTTATATATATCTCTCACTAAAAGTCAAAGGTGAAGTGATACTTAATCCAAACTGCTTCAAGAAAGCATGTGGAAAAACTATTTTCCTTTTCCATCCTCAGTAAAAACAATCACGGGACTTCGCAATCCCATCCATTTGCCACTTTATTAATTTGTGCTAATCCTAACTCTAAATCTGATCCTGCCCCTAACCCCAACCCAATACTTGGACTTAACAAAATCCTTTTCCATGGCATACAACACTTAATATATATCCTTCCCTAACCTTTACTCTAACCCTAAGCTGCAGACATTCCTACAAGTATTTTTACCCCTAATGTTGAATATTGTGTTATATCCAAAAGTCTTGGACTGAAAAACTCAAACTCATGCTTAGCCTAGTGTACTCAGTTTTCCTTCTTTTGACATCTGCAGCACTCAGGTTAGACTGCTTTTAATGACTATCACTAGTGCTTCACTTTGTTGATGAAATGTCCGGTCCAGAGAATGAAGAACACCCAGTAAATCATACATTAACAGTGAGACTAAGCATTCCAAGGAACCCCATCCCAGTAAATATGCCTGCCAACAGACTATACCATAAAAATGGAAAAAGATAAATTTTCTTCACATGCTTACATGAATGTGGCTCATATGACTGTATTGTTATGCACATAAGCCTGATATATTAAGCCAATACCATCAAAACAGCTTCAAACATAATACCCTGGGAGAAATGTGTGTGGGGGGAGGTGGCAGTCAGGCTCCTCAAATCACTATGCAAGAAGTCATTCAGCGTACTTGCTTAACTAATTTACTAATATAACCTATTCCAGGTCATTCAAAAAGAAGATGTTCTTATAGATTCATGGATATTATAAGGCAATTGAGTTTTATGACCATTTACACTTTACCAGCACCCTTCATCCAGCAAAGCCTACTTTCTCAAGGTGGATCACATCAGTCAATCCTGGAGTAAATTTGCATCTACCTATCCAGTCATCTAGGTTTTGTTTAAAGGAAGACAATAAATTCCATGCAGGGGAAGTTTATTTTAGACATTTAGGAAGCGCTATCTTATAATCCTGTCTCTCCACCATGTTTTAATTATGTGTTGATGAAGATTTATGTCCCTAATTCTAATGTTGGGGGCACCATTAAACATACAGAGGTACAGGTGGTCCAGGACATCTGGGTTTCTAATGGCACAGTGTGACAGAAATCTACCCTCAAAAGTCTAGAAGACACTTTACAAAAGAATAGAGCTTTCACCTATTTTAGGTCAACTTATTTTTTAAAGGCTTTAAACTTGCATTTTTTTTTTTGGGTGGGAACATGTTGGGGCCTTTCTATTTATTTGGCAAATTTAGTGAAATACATACCAAAGGGGCACTGAACTCAATGAGTATAATAAATAATTACCTCTGTTGACATTGAGGATATTCCTTTGGCAATTACCTGTGCAATATAAAAGGATTTCCTGACAACTGTTATCACATAATGGTCAAAAGGGGGGAATCATCAAACTAGGGTCTGAGATCCTTGACTACCTGACTACACATTCAATGTGTAGTGGCGGGTCATTTATATATTATGACAATGGGAAGGGCTGTCTACTAAAAGTGTCTATACTACACTTTTTGGCCTTTAGTTTGATCTAATTTCTGTACACCAACAGTGTACCAGGGAGAATGAATTCTGGAAAAAATGACTGTCAGTGGGCCATATAAAAACAACACACAGTTTTCAGCCATCTGCAGACTTTATTAATCAAAGGTCTTGGCTCCTGCTTGAAGATCTGAGAAGTAAGGGAAAAAAGGAGAGGTACCAGCACTGAGTCCTAAGGGACACCATTGGTCACGTTCATACTTTATGATGAGTCTGTACTTTGGACTGGGTGGGTTCTGCTTTCTAGCAATGTTGCTATTATACCATATATGCACTGATTTTTAAAGCATTTAGTTTCTGTATGATGCCAGCATAGAGAATAGTATCAAACACCTTGGAGAGGTCATATTACACTGCACGTGCTACATGGCCACTGTCTACAGCCTTCATAACCCTTTCAAAGAAGATTAACAAATACAGTAAACAGGAAATACGCTTTACAAAACCAAACTGTTGCAGGTCATGTTGAATAAGTTTAAAAATGTCCACATTCTAATCCGGTGCATTGATCAAGTGATCATACAACTGGAAACAATCTACCTCAAACTTAATGAAAATATCTTTCAACTCCTTTGTGATCATGTCCCACAAACTCCTCTGGCATCAAGAACTTTGTCACAGCCAACGATGTGTGCTGTTGTATTCTCAAATGGCAAATGTCCTCTAGTAATAAATAACCTAGCCTATTTTTAAAACTATAGGGCATCATTATTAATACTTAAGAAACAAAACAAAATACTGAAAAAAAATGTACAGCCATTTCTACGAAAATAAAAAATTCTCTAAACTTCATCTAAGGACAGTAAGCAAAAAAAAAAAAAAAAACATAGAAATGAGCATCTATATCAGCGGGTTCACTACTAAATCTCGAATTACGGAATCCTGAGACTCTGAATACCTAAGACCAGAATCTTGAGATTCTGTAATCTTGAAAGTAAAAAAAATAAATAAAAGTAAAAAAAAAAAGCTTTACACAGGTGTTCACCCCCCCCCCACCCCCTGCTCCGCTCTGCACGGCACTATTTTGCCATTCACTCCACTGTGGTGCGATCTTGGAGTTGGTATATTTAAGTTGCAGGGGGTGTGGGGGGTGCAAGGGACCTTGCCCCCCCCCCCCCCCCGAACACATGCTTTAAAATTTTTTTTTGTTTTTGTTTTCGAGATTATGGAATCTTGAGATTCTGGTCTTTGGGATTCAGAGTCTTGAGATTCCATAATTCGAGATTTAGTATTGATCCCACATCAGCACGTATGTATCCGTGCATGCCTGCAATACCATACACAGACACACATATACACCCACTTAGGCGTACCTCCAGTTAATAACAGCAAAGCATGTTAAGCAATTAAATGCATAAGGAAAAATGCTTACCTTAGAAAATCACTGAGTTCTTGGCCTAGAACTATTATGCTTAAACAAAAAGTCCATAATTATAAAGTACAGATTAATAAACTCATAACACAAACATTATAAAAAAATATAAGGGAAAAGTCAACAAAATGCATTTTATACGTACACACACACACACACACACACACACACACACACACACACACACACACACACACACACACACACGGCTCTTAGATGTAAATATCCTCAAATAAAAAAAAAACAATATTTAATGATACAAAAACATAAACATTTTAGATAACAGTGCTGCTCATGAAACATATAAAATCATGTAATAGCAAGAAAAAAGATTTAAAAAAAAAAGATTAAAATACCAGATTTAAATAACAGGCTGCTGGCATTTCCAGGAGACAACATTTAGTTAATTAGCATTAGCCACTCCTTCTGATAGCTGAAACAGCATACAGCTCTACAAGAAAAATCTCTCCCTTCAGTGAGGATTCCACTAGTGCAAAACTTCAGTTGTAGGTTGTTTAAGAGTCAAAAAGGCATACTGGGAGTGGAAAACCTGCCGTGATAAGGCTTTTCTTTTAAGGTAAGTCTTTGTGCATCCCAACCCAAATAATAACTACCTGGAGAGGCATACAATTTTCTCACACCTCTGTAATGAAAATTTTAAATTTTAGAATAAAGCTGGCATTCTGAGTTTGATTACATAGCGTGGGCAAATATCAAGGTAGCATTGTAAGTGCAAGCATGTATCTATAATTTGTCATTCTAAAAAGTAAAAAAAAAAAAAGTACTTTAACACAACAAAATTAACAAATACTTTGTCTGTCTGAAGTAACAAAATCATACATTTCAATAAAATGATCAGAAATAATTTTAAAAAATTCTTTAACTGAAGTCTATACAATCAAACAACGGAGATCAACTTTCCAGAACCATTTAGGTGTATTTGTTATGGAGATCAGTTGGATGTCTGCGATAAACTGAAATTGGATTTATTGAAAAAAAAAACTTTGAATGTCTACTAATAAATGTATTACTTTTACTGAAGTATTGAACTTTCTGTTTATATCTGTTAAAGATGTCCCACAGGCTTAGTATTTCAATTGATAGCACAGTAGCACTAGTTCTCAATGATATTTAGCAGGGACGTGGAAGATGTGTGTGCGGAAGTTGAGCCTTTACAGATTGCTTCAAGGTCTGTCTAAAAGACAGTAAAGATGTTCAGGCTGCTACATTTCTGTATCTGCAAGATGATAATGAGATTAAAATATTCAAGATGTTTAATTTAACTATTAAAAATAATTTTCAGCACTGCTCTGAGATCCCAAACAACATAAATTTTAATGTATGAAACTTTAACATATATACCTGATAGCTGTATTGTGTCTATATCACATTATCGAAATGTTACTACATCGAATCATTAAAGGTCAGCCTCTAGTAATCGATGTAGTAAAACATTGAATAACGTTAAAAAAAAAAAACAAACAAAAATAAAAAATAACTAGCGTAGGCAGAGAACAAAACCCCCTGCACCCCTCACAGCCCCCCCTACTTAAATATTCCAACTCCGAGACTGCACTACATTGAGGTAAATGGAAATCTCCCCCTACAGAGATTTCCGTTTACCTGGACGGTGTACTGCACTTTCAATGTTGTGCTGCCGACAATATCAGCTTCGATATTGTCGGCTTTCGACATTGTGAAGTAGACCAGCTGTATTTATTAAAAATCATGGTCCAAAAGTATAATTGGGAGTATATTAGACTGACCCACAGAGCTACAGATTGTATGTCGGGTACTTTGCATGATTCATTGATAAGTAACACAATTGTTGGCAGTGTGAATAAACTGCTGTTAGAAAAACAAAAACTGTTAATGTGTACACACCATTTAGATAATCAGTGTGCAGGTGAATGCACCTGATGAAAAAATATATTGAGTGAAATTAAAGGAAAGCAATTTTTTTTGGTGATATTCAAAAAGCTATTGAAAAACTAAGGCAATTCTTATAAATTGTGGCTAACAGTATATCAAGCCAGAAAAACTTAATTACCGTGAGTCTTTTCATACAGTTATAAAATAAAAGAGTCTCACTGAACAGAAACCATTATGTTTTAGTTGTGTACCTTGCATTGTATAGTGTGTCAAATTTGCTTAAGATAACAATTTGCCTTGAGTATGGAAGTCTAAAAGGAAGGGTCAAGAACCTGTTTTACAAGTGGTTGAGGCATTGCAGTCTTTTAGTAATTCAAATGACAAAAAATATATAGTGCAGTAACTTATCAGTGTAATTAAAAACACAATTAATTTTTAATGCAGTTGATTTGTGTTTTGAAACCATGTGTGAAATTTCTGTTTTGCATAAAAACTGAAAAGTAATTGTCAAAATTAAACCTCAGCAGTTAAGATAGATCAGCTGGGGAAGCTTGAGGAGATGAAGATGAGATACCCGAGATGGATAGTAGGATGAACACTGTAGAACAGATGACAAACGTAGGACATCCTAGCTGAGGATAAACTAGTCCCAATTACAAAAAAAATCAAGGAAAGCAGACTACTGTAGTTCAATCACATGTTCAGGAAAACAGAAAATGATTTGGTAAAGCACATTTCAGAGAGGCAGGCAAAACAGAAGAGGAGACAAGAACATCTGCCAAGAGAGAGATGTATGGATTGTGTGAGAGAAGACTTGAGGCAGATGAGAATGACTGTCAAATAAGTTGAGTCACCAAGAAGTGAGAGAAGCAGAAACAGCTGGTATAACACCCCAACCCTATGAAAAATAGGAATAAATGGACGGATGATGATGATGATGGTGATGATGATGATGAAGATAATAATGATGGAAATGATGTTCTTGCAAACTTACTTAACCTGTAAATAAATCAGCATAATAATTTGAGATGTCACTATTATGACTCTGTACAATATATGGAATGTCTTGGTTATGGTATGAATGATTCTATATATGCGTTGTATTAGTTTTGCACACAATATTGATCTTAGCATTTCTAGCTTTTCACAAGCCACTCAAGCCAATATTTAAGAGAATTAACGTATTTAGGTAATATGACGTGAAAATAATATTGTGTTTGTTCTTTTCATAACGATAACATCAGGAGTTTTGACATAATTACTGCACACAGCGGTCAGAACATCTTAATCATGCTCCCATGGTACCTTTTTCAGTATTTTGTACCCTGGTACTTTAAGTCTGCTCAGACAAAAATACTTTACAGGTGCCTAGTTTAAAAACAACTTTTTGTTCATTGCACCTCAGCACTAGGCCTCACTGTATCAAGTCGTTTGACTTCTATAGTTCAATCAGAGCTCTTTGCTGAATTAAATTTTCATAGTTATGTTCAATGATATGTACACTGTTTTAACCACTTATTTTTTCTATGTGCACATCATTATAATATGTTTTCTTCTAGTGATCTCAAAGACTTTTTAAAACCATGGCAACTGTTCATCTCATGCTTATAGCCACAGCTACTACATGAGTCTTGCATTTTAATTACACAGGCTTTTGCACTGCAGTGAATTGTCACATGGGTCTGTTTCATTCCCATTAGTGGTGTAACAAATTTATACTTTATTTCTCATTTTAAACATGTATTTGACTCACATTTTATCTTACACAATACTTCTCCTCAGTTAATTCATTTGATTGTACACATGTACTTTACTTACTCTTTGCAAATCCAATGTCTTTGATAAGGTCAGATCAGTTTCTTTAATAGCCAGCCATGTTCTCATCATTTTTTATACCACAGATTACTCTGTTTGTGATTACTGAATCATGCATCTCATCAAATTTTCTGTCCTTGGCTCTGATTTCTATGTCAGGAACATAATCATTTATAGTATGCAGGACTCTGTTCCAATTTTTCTAAAGAAAAATTGTATATAAACAGCAAGTTCTTCCAGAGCTCACAGCAATTCATGAATCTTCCCTTATGGCTGTTTTTCTGCTTTCTTTTCTTCAAGAAATGTGAAAGTGTTAGATACATTTAAGGCTTCTTGCCCATGAATATAACATGTTGTTCCTTTTCAGATTTATTGCTAATTAGCTTTCACTGAGGAAAACATCAAATTTCTGGAATCAAAGTTTCCAATCTTCAGCTAAATATTTGTGCAACAAAAGAATCCCCATACTTGGAGAAAAAATTCTTCTACTCTCTAAGAACTGCATTTTTGTATCTTGTAGCATAGTCAAAAGTTCTCAACTTATAAATGTGTTACTGTGGGAAAGATAACTAGAAGAAAACAATCTCACAGGTTTCTCTTTTAACAGAAAAGAGCTTTTGGAGAGAGATGTATGTTTTAATACAGGGAAGATCACCTAGAGACAGACTGGACTGTGAAAGGCATCTCCACTTGATTCAAAAGATGAGACAAAGCAGAAAATATGCCTGGGCTTTGATTCTGAAATGGGATAGAAATTTCTAATGTGGGTCTTTGGAAGTGGTAGAGGCCCCCCCTTTCTTATTACTAAAAATATTCTGAAAAGTCATCTGTTACCAGAAGGATTTATTGCAGTGTTATATCATAGAAAAAACAACCAATGATTACCTGATTAATAAGGTATTGTTTATTACTTTGTTACTAGGAGTATGTGAACAAGCAAATATAGCAGTTAACTTGTTAAACAACTTTTGTCCTTTGATTAGAGAATTAATCAAGTTTTCTTTTCTTTTCGGATGATTGATTTGTTCCATAAATTATATTTATATTGATGAATGAAGCACTTTTAGTTCATTTTATGAAAAGAAATCCAAAATCTTTGTGCTGGAACAACCTGTAACCTAGGTATCTAGTTTCATAGATGTTTAAAAGAGCATTTTTTTTTTAATTTTTTTCCTCTTGAGATATCACAATTTACAAACAATTAAATGCATAAACACCACTACATTTCATAAGTTCAGTGGGAATTTTTTCACTTCAAAAACTAAGTGCTGTGTGTATGATAGGAAAGTAAGACAGGAAGACTGCAGATATGGTAAGGCCTGCAGACCGAGTGACGTCTTTCAAAGAAATATGTACCACATGACATGCTGCTCCCTTTAGTTTATTCAAAGGCATGTAAACCTGCCCAACCCCACTTCAGAATAGCTTTTAGGGTGTGATATAAAGAAAAAGGTAAGGAATTTCTATGAGGACATGGAGTAATAAAGCATAAAGCCCAAAGACTTTAAAAGGAATCAATGTATATGTTTTATTGCAGATGGTGTCACAGCACTAATATACAGAATGCTGATTTCCTGAAAATTAATGAATGGAATGTAGATCTAAGTGCAACCACAAGATCTACAATGTAAGCCAAGCTTAGAAGCACTCAAGAGTTATAAGGATGATTAATAAAATAACGAGACATAATGATTGATACAGGAAAATAAGTTTGACTAAGTTTAATCAATGACATCACTATCATTTCATGGATCATGAAAGTATTGTTTTTTCTGGTCAAACAATGGTTATCCAACTGAAGGAAGGTAGACATCTTCTTTCCAAAAGTGCAGGCCCACTGGAGATGCATTAAACAGAACAAGGGTAATAAGATATAATCCTGAGATAGAAAAAGAATTAAGAAAAGCAGAACGTGAAAGGTAAATAAATGTGTGCACTACATTCACTGGCATTAAAATGAGTTGAACAATACTGACTAGTAGTTATTCCAGATTTAACCACCTGAAGGCAGGAAAGAGGATCCTCTAACCTCTATATTAGTCAGTGAATAAACGTAGGTAAGTACAATTATATAGATGAACACTGATACACAAAGTACTATGTGTATACTCTGCCATTATTTTACTAATCTACAATCAGGTTTGTGTTGGAATGATCGAGCAGAGCCAAAAGACAAGTTTGGGTGCCAACACCTTCAGTGCTTTCTTGCCAACAGAAAGAGGGAGCCTGGGTCCTGAAAAGACAATGCTGGAAAGAAAAAAAATAAATAAACAGTCACACCCTCACATAAACAGCATGCCAAAAAATAAGGAGAATAGAGAGAGGGAGCAGGTACTGCAGCAGTGATCATTTGACCATCTACTGTTATGATAAGTCTACTTACACAACTGCACTATGTCCATCATATCGATCACTGCTCCAGTAACTTTAGCTGTATGGGTCGATTACCCTAGCTTACAACATTTGGGAGGTAGAAGAAAAAGAGTCCAGGAGCCCCTAGAGAATGGTTCTTGCAAAGCCTGGTCTAGACCTAGAGTAGGAATCAAGCTAATAGTGCTTTGTAAAAGTATGTAGAGAGGGCCAAGTTGCAACTTCTGGAATCCTTTCCAAAACACCATGGATGAAGCCAAAGCCTTGGTAGAGTGGACCTTCACCCTGCCTGGAAAAATCTTGTTATGGTGAGTATAAAAAAAGGTAATCACTTTAGAAAACCATTTAGAAATAATCTTTAATGACACAACCCCCCCCCCCGACTTACCATCATGAGAAAAGAACAGCCAATCCAAAGATTTGAAAGATTTAGTTCTGTCAAGATAGAACCTGAGTTGTCAGCAGATATCAAAGGTATGGGGTATTCTTTCTCCCTCATTTTTAAGATAAGTGAAGAAAATAGGGAATGGATACTTTGACTTAAAGTAGATCGGATAAAACTTTAGGAATAAAAGACCGATTAGTTCTCAAATAAATCCTGCCTCTGCAGAAAATGAAGCAGGGTTGACTCACCATAAGGGTCTGCAACTAAGACACGCTTCTTGCAGAAGTCATAGCAATCAGTAAAAAATGTTTTCCATGTTAAGAACCTCAAGTGCACCATATTATCTAGTTCAACTGAAACATGTGTTAGCTCTCTAACACAAAATTAAGATTCCCAAGAAGTGGCCACTTGTTTTCTTGAAGGTAAAGCCCCTTACAAAACATTTTGATGTGAGAAAGGCTTGAAAGAGGAAGATTCTTGGGCAGACATGCTGAAATGGAACAATAACTGAACCTTGATGGAGGAGTAAGAAAAGCCATAGGAAAGTAAGTCACACAAATATTGTAAAACCAAAGAACGACTAACCTTTCCAATTGCTAATATATGATTTTCTAGTAGGTGACTTTCTTGCCTCCATCAGTACTTGTTGCACATCCTCAGTAAACAGGTGCCTAAAGGAAACTAAGACCTTACCATCGAGGCAGTCAGTTTAAGCTGATTGGGGTTGATGGTCTATCAAACACCCCTGATTTAACGTAGATCCATTCTGTGAGGAGGCTTATGGTGATTATCCCTTACCATCTCAAAAAGAAAGAAGAACCACTGTTGCTTGGGCCATAGAGGGAGTCACTACAAAGATCTTTGTGGATTGTTTCGGAATCTTCAGAAGTACACTGTTTATCTGTGGAAAGGGTATAGAAAACATACAGGAAATATTCCTATCAATAAAAGAAAAAAAAAAAGGCATCTGTCTTCCAGGCCTTCAGCATGGAGTCCTGGAACAGAACCTTAACAGATGATTATTTAGCAGATAAGTCTAATACAGGAGCTCTCCAGAGAAGGATCACATTTTGGAAGATCTCCTGTTCTGATTTACATATGTAAGGGTCTGCTTTGTCCTGTTCAGCTTGTCTGCAACATAGTATTGCTCTGATGGAATGAAAAATGCCTCTAGTGTGACATTGTGCTGATAAGCTATATCCCAAGCTAACATGGCTATTCTGCAAAGAATGTGTGACCAGGTTCCCCCCTTTTTGAAGATGTACCGCGTGACTGTGGCATTGTCTGAAACAACTTGAAGTTGTCCTGGGTACCAAAGATGATTTAGAGAGTTGAATGACTCTATCCGTGGAAACATTTATTTTATATTTTTGGCTTGCATCTGTCCTAGGTGTCCTACACACCTTGCACTATTAGCCCTTCTGAAACAAAGTCTAAGATGTCTGAGATGACTGTCTGTTTTGGAAGAGGGAGGGATAAGTGCAAATCCAATTTTAGAGATATTTGCTATTTCCACAAAATAATGTTTCTACTGAAAAAACCCAAAACTGGCATTAGAAAAGACAAAGGATGTTGATACTTGAACCAAAGAGACTTCAGATATCTTTTTTATGTGGAGTCTTGCCGGGTTTTTCATGAGAATGACTTATACCATAAGACCCAAAATCATGTGGTTTTTCCCTTGCAGTGACCAAAGCTTGATTGGAAAACCTTACACATAGATCTAAATATAGATATAACGTTTTTCTTCTGAAACAAAAGGTCTTTGAATTGAGGTGTCCAGCTGACACACACAGTCCTGTGTGCAGGAGTCAAAAAGAAATTTTGAATGTTCTCTTGGAATTCCAATTTGTGTTTGAGATCTCTCACCCAAGTGACAGATTCCTGACAGAAAAAGACTGCAAAGATGAGCAAGTCATCTAAATATAGAAAAAAGAAAGTGGATGCACTGTAGCCTGCAACAAGCTATAAATGGAGCTAGACTCTTAGTGATCACTCTTGGTGCAGTGGATGGTCCAATGGTAAAGCATAGAATTGATAAAGTGATCCAGACACACAGACTTTAAACACTTGAACTCTGGATGAAAAGGAATAGATAAGCATCCTTTAAATGCAGAGTTACTAGGAAACTCAAATGAGGAAGGAGAGGTAACAGATTCTGAAATTACACCATTTTGAAGTTAGACACTATCAGAAAAAGGTCTAAGAAGAAAGATCCAAAAATGGTTTCTAAGCATCTTCTTTCTTTGGCACTAAAAACAATCCTTGAACAAAAACCTTTCCCAGCTTGGGAAGGAGAGACTGGTTCTATCACTCCATCGAACGTGTAATGATGGACGTGTGGAAATAAAATAGTCTAGTCTGGTGAATGAGGAATAACCTCCAGACAAGGAGGAATATCATCCTACTGACATATATAACCTTGATGAGTGATCTTTAGAACCCATTTGTCTGAAACTATATGTTGCTGAAGAGAAAGGTGGAGATTCAGACTACCAGGAAAGGAAAACAGACTGCTGGGGGTGGAGTAGGGGGAGTGATGTCCCTTCAATAATCAAACTGATTATCCGGATTGTCCTTGACTTTGAAGGATCTTGATTTTTTTTTTTTGCAACACCAAAACCACTATGCCAAAATTAGATAGGGGTTAGAGAATCCCTAGAAAATCAGAAAAAGATGGACAAAGAATCTTACAGATTCCCAATTTAATGTACCCCTTTCATCACACTTGTTGATCACCCCTGCAGCAAAGGATCCAAAAACTGAATCTGTATCCAAATGAGAAAATAAAATTTCATTATTCACATCTTTTTGGGAGGTTCTGAGAATCCAGCCAGGCAAACTGAGTCATACATATACTGTAAACAGAGAGCAGTGAGTAGTGCAATGGAAGTAACTAAATAATTTAAAGGATATGTTTCCTCAGAAGAAGAAAATGCAGACTAAATATTCCTCATACTTTCACAATTAGTCAGAATAAACATTAACATGTGAGCTTGACAATTTAAAATACTGAAAACTCAAAGCTGCAGAGGCATACATTGTTTTCTTCTACCCATCAATAATCTAGTAATCCTTAACAGAAAGCGTAGGATAAAAAATAACTGTCTAGCAACAGTAGGAATAAATAGTTATAGCTGCTTGGTCAAGTTTGGGAAGAGTGTATAAAAGCTTAAAAAGACTGAGGATCTTTACACATTCTGTTTGACTTTTTAAGGAAACAGACAGGGTATCAGGAAAAATACAGGCAGAAACACACACATCCCCCAAACCTGACAGAATTGGAAGAAATGGTGAAGGTTCATGAAATACCATCTATAATACATCATACATTTTTTTTCTGAGGGACTGAGAACCCTCCGTGTATTACCACTGAAAGCAGTGGCACATTTTAGAAATAGAGGAACCCCAAAGGAAGAATCAGAAACTAAGTTCTCCTCTGAATCTGAATCAGAAAACAGGAAACCTATCCTTTCATCATCCTGTCCACATTCACAATTTTTAATCCCTTCAGGAAAGGAGGCATCCTTCTTTCTTTTATCAGAAAGCAATAAAAAAAGAAAGATCAGAAGCCTGAAGAAAACTTTAAGCCTGACCCAGTAAACTACTCCTGTTTATCAAAATTCAAAAAGGTGCAGACACATGCTTAGTTTTCTATTTTTCCACAAACAAAATGGGACTAAAAGTGTTAAAAATGGCAGAATTAGCTTCCCAGGCAAAGGCACAACATTCTCACAAAACAAGGAAGCCTTCCTTGTTCCCTCTCTCAGGACTATTAACAGTGGCTTTCCCTTGCCCACTGAAGGAATACCAACAGCACTAACCCCCAGTCCTTAGTGGCTGTAGCTGCTACACCAAAGGGATGTAGGGTAAACAATGAATGATCTGTGGTACAAAAAATTGCCACAGCTGAGTCACCCACCTGCAGCTGAGGCAACCTGCTGTGGTGGCAAAGACTGCTTAACTTTTTCTTTTTATGGATAGAAAAAAGGCCGATCTTGGAACCTATTGTTTTTTCCATGGTCAAGACAAAAATGGTGCCTCTTTCCCAGGGAAACAAGCAGCAAATGCCCATTAAAAAAAATTCACTTTTTCACACAAAAACACAGTAAAATGCACTTTAAAGCACATGCCAGCTCCAAAAAGTTAAATAAACAAAATATTTTCTACAGAAAATGTTTTAAATACATTAAACAACTTTCAAACTGACAGGAAAAAAGATTGCTCTTATTTAAAAGTGCACTACAGGCTAGAGACAGCATGTAACAACACAGACTTCTAGCTTTAAAATAACCTTCATAAAGAGGAAAACATTAATAATCAAACAAAATAATTGAATGGAAGATTTTTTTGCCCAAAGAGAGCAAAGGAACAGCACAAACTGACAATTGATCCTAAAAAGCCTAAGAGGAAACAATTCTCCAGTGGCAGTAAAGTTCTGGAGGGCTTAGAGCCTAAACATGTTTTTTGTCAACTCAGCTTGAGCTGTCGGACAGTTTGGGTGTCTGGGAGGTGCCCTGAAGCTTTGGAAGCTGTCTGGCGGTTATATGCTTGGGAGGATATAACCCATATTGCTAAGGCTAATGCAGAACAGATCAATATGATGAACACTGAGTAAGTATGTAAGCACGTTTGTGTGTGTGTGTGTGTGTGCGTGCGTGCGTGTGTGTGTGTGTGTCTCTGTGCAGTCTGGGTGCATTTGAGGGCATGGATTCCTCAAAACTGTCCCTTACTGGATCATCAAAATGAATGAACAAATTCAAGTCTCAAACACCTTTATTGGAAAATATAGAATGCAAAACAGGATGCCACAGTCTAGCATCCTTGATGGCATTTACATGTTCTACAACATATTATAGGTAAACAAGTATTTGTCAATTCTAAATGTTAGCATTTAGAGCAGTAGCTTTTTCTAAGGCAACAAAACTCTTTTAACATATTTATATAATTTAAAGTCATCTAAACCCACTTATCAGTTTTCAAAAAAAAAAAATGAAGGTTTACATTCTGATAGTTCGGAGACATAGCAGAAATGCAATAGTTAACAATGGCAGAGCTGGTCAGAGTGAAGAAACACCCATCTGTTCTTCCATCACCAGTCACGCAACCAGAAATGTAGTGAGGTTAAATGGATTTTGGTTTGCTATTAAAATAATTCAACAAATGAGAGGAAATGAAATAGTGCCAATAAAGATGTAAAATATTTGTCCCAGGTCTTTTAAAAATATAAACTGTGATATAAAGTGAATGATACTTACCATGGGAGATATACGCATTGATACAACATAAACTACATGTAGAATAATTTGAAAAATTGAATGACTTGAAGAGATGTGTTCTAAATTTTAACCCAGTGCATCTGGTAATTCTTGCATTTAGCATAGCTGTCACAGTTTTTTTGAAATAGATAAACCAATCATTGTTTAGCATGGTAATAATTTATTTTGTTAATGATGAATATCGGGTGTGGTTTAGCCATACTATACTGAAATAGTGCAAACCTTCATGCCTTTGTAGGGAATTAATTAGCATAATCTTATCATTTTGACAATTTTGGACATTATAATCATGCAGCATGTACTAAAGGCATGTTATGGGGAAGTGCATGTGTTAGATGCATATGTAGCTAACCATAACAGTAGATGCTCGAAGGGATCTCTGTTGCAGTAGTATACAACTGTGTGGGACACATACTAAAACCAAAACAAATGATCATACTCAGGACTAGGACTTTCCACTCTGTCTTCCTTGCTGAAAAAAAAAAAACTTGTCAAGCAAACACTCTGTGTGGTGGAACCCTTTATTACAGAAGTGTAGTAGAAAATTAAAATAATGCTACATCTCTAAAACAGAAAGAGTTATTTCCATTGTTATTTTCAGCAAGGAAGACAGAGCTGAAAGTCTTAGCCCAAGTGTGATCATTTGTTTTGGTTTTGGTGAGTTGGTCTTTTCTGATTGCCCTAACTTACGTTTCATTTCTTTTGGGTACATGGCTTATGGGACACATCCTGCCAAGGATCAGATGTCCGTCCTGTAAACAAAGTCTTTTGGGCATCTTCTTTACATTCAGTATGTTCACTGAAGCATCAGAGTGCTAGTATAAAAGGGGATGTACAGGTGCCAAAATTCAGACCTTTCTTGCCCCAAATAAGAAAAGCTGTTATTTTACACATCTGTCATAACAGAAAGAGACTGAAGAAGATTCCATCCCAGACAAAGGACAGTAGTTGATGACAAATAGGAAATATAAAAGAAGGAACAGAGTACAAAGGATTATTCCAGATAAAATCACTTTAGCTAGCATATCTAGGAGACTCTCTATCTCTCTCTCTCTGATGCCCTCCATGTAGGAACATCTTAGAACAAGAACACTTATCAATTTCCCCAGTTAACTTAATAAACTACTTGAAACTTCAGCAAGCCATCTTTATTCATCCTGTAGATAGGGCATCAGTGAGAGAGAGAGAGAGTCTTTTAGATCTGTTTGCTAAAGTGATTCTATCTAGACTAATCTTTTTTACTCTGTTTCTCATTAGTTTTGCCCCCTTCTGGGTCACACGTGGGATACAAGATCTGACTCATATTTTTGGATTACCTTCATTTAAAAATTAAAAAAAAGGTGCATGTAGAGAAGTTGTTAGTTGTGCAATAATGTTCAATTAACACCTACTGTTATGATAATTTTACTTATGCAAATGTACAATTTTCATTATTAGACCACTGGTGTAGTAGTATAACGTTGTCTGGCATGATGGCCAAAGCTTAGACAGATAGGATGGAGTAGGATGCAGGACCAAAGTCCATATGACTCTGGAGAATAGATGTAGCAAATCCTGTTCTGGCTCTGGAAATACATCTTGTAATTTTACTGAAAGTATTCACTGAGCAACAGGTTGCATACACTAGAATGTCTTTAGAACCCACTCTTTTTGAAAAGGTCGTAGACATAGTCTTAGTTCTACTGGACTGTGCCCTGACATTCTGGTGATTGTGGTGGGATCTCTTATTGTGAGAATGGAAGAACTAGATAGTTTAGGATAACCATCTATGTATAGTCTGTTTAGAAACTAGTTGCCTTTCTTCTTTCCTTCATAAGAAATAAAGAGCTGGTCAGTCAGTCTGAAGTATTTTGTCTTTTGTTTTTTCCAAGTAGTATTTGAGTTGTCTGTGAACATCGAGGGAATGCAGCATTCTTGCACTTCCATTTTTTAGGCTGGAGAAAGAAAAGAGGAAGGTGAATAGACTAATTTAGAGTGAACTCAGACACTACCTTAGACATAAAAGAATGTTTAGTTTTAAGAGTCACTCTTTCTTTATGAAACACTAAAATTTGCTGAAGAGGCATTAAGGCCTGCAACCCAGATGCCCTTCTGGCAGAGGCCAAAGCAATAACTAAAGCTAACTTCCAGGTGAGAAACTTCAAGGAACAGTTAACTGAATTTTCAAACAGAGAAAAAGTTAGGCTCTCCAAAACAAAATTCATATCTCATGTCATCTGTTTCCTAGGTGTTCTAATATGTAACACTCCTTTTAAAAACTGTTTCACTTTTGAAAAAGATAAAAAGGAGAATCTAATGGAAATAAGCAGAAATGGCTGAAAGGTATATTTTGATAGAAGTGAAAGATAGGCCAAAATCGAACAAGCCACACAGGTACTGGAGAACCAGTGGCACCTCTTCCTGTGATGGGTCCTGGTCTGTAGTATGGCATCAACTAGAAAATGTCTTCTAGGAAATGTCTTCACTTTGGCTAAATATTATTTCCTAGTATAATGTTTTCTAGCCCTCTCCCTTTAATACCCATTGCCTATCCTCTTTAAAGAGGTGTCAAAATTGGATCAAAAAGAAATCCAAACAGTCAAATGCAGATTCAGGATGTTAGAATGAATGAGATATATATGTTCTATCTGAGTAGGTTCACTTTGTGAGGAAGTTTTTCGCAATTGCCCTAGTTAGGTACCTGAGAAGCAAGAACCTATATTCACTGGGAAAACATGGGGGTTACCAGCAGAATATTGGGAGGTTTCTTCTTGATCTTTAGAAGAACTCTAGTTATCAGAGTAAATGAGAGAGCATAGAGGATAATTTTCATCTGTGAGAAAGAAAAGTGGTCTACCAGGCATTATGAAAAAGCCTTGGAGTCATGGAAATTCCAAATGGTAAGGATGTACATTAAAAATATAATGTGGATGCAAAGGTCTTAAATAATACCTGAAGATTTTGTGGAGAGGGATATAATGATATGCATCTTTGACATTCAAAATCATTAGAAAGGCCTTGTTTGGATAAAGGAGACAGGAGACTATCGGGTTAGCATTTTGCACTTTGGAATTTTTAGAAAGGTGTTTTGCAATGAAACATTTAGTACTGTTCTCCAGGTCCCTTCTTTCTTGGGCATTACAAAACTTCTTGATTAAAACCCATTTCACTACTGGGACTAGGGAACAGGTTCTATTACACACTGGGCAAGCATTTGATATAGAATTTGAAGAAACAAATGTGTTTGATTATTTGGAAGGAGAGGGATGGGTTCCCATTGCCATTTCTAATCATTGTGGAATATTTCTAACACCCAAGCATTTGGTGTTATTGTCTTCAAACAAGAAAAGGGAAGAGATAGGATGACTGCTATTTTGCTGTGCTGGCCAGGGTGGGAGGGTACAAAAGAAGGATTGCAAAGATAGATGTACACTTTTCCTTGACTTGGAGGACCTCTGGAGAGCATTGCCCCTTTTCCTTGGTGCCAGCCTGTCACTTCTTTTTTTATTGCTGCTTTGCAGATTTTTATTGCTCTGATTTAAAAGGCTTTCTGAAAAAGATCTCAGGCTAGTCAAATAGTTCAAAATATGTGTAGATACCAATGAAGAAAAAGTTTATTTACTACTTGCATTGGTTTGTTCTGTTTTTCTAAGTGTTTTAACACCTCCGCATTAAGAATTTGGGATTTGACATCCTGTGACAGACTCTGTAACCCATTCCAGATCCTGCAAAAGTTGCATTGTAGGGGCATTTCTGAGTATGTTTTGCTAACTGAGATGAAAAAGAGAATTAACTAGAGAAGATTTGGAGACAGGGGTGGGTAAAGTATAAATAATTTGATGCATATGGTAAGGAGGAATTTGACCAGACATGCTTAACAAATGATAGCTCTGAATGCTAGAATTGAAAGGTATAGACCCTATTGCCAAATTTATATAATTCCCTACTATATTTGTCATTTGGAATGGTGTTGAACATGCTAAGGGTTTAGAAGCTCCAACTTGACAAATAGAAATGACCACAGGGTCTGCAAGAGGATATCTAAAAAAAGGTATTTATGTGACTCTCACTCATTATATAGCCTGTTGGGCGTTCTGCATACAGTTGGTTGAGTGTTAGGGGATGAACAAGCAGGATTCAACTCAAATTCTAAAGCCCAAAGAAATGATGAAATTGTTGGGGTCCTTGGGTAATCAATATTAAGATCATAATACCTTTTTTGAGTATGAAGGATGTCTTCTTCCTCCCTTTTGAACGTCTTTCTTTTTGAAAATGGTATCTGAGAAAGAAATCTCCTCAAGGGGAGAATCAGAAGGGGCATGCTCATCAGATTGATTCAAACTGAGCTTGAAAAAAATGGAATGCATAACTTAAGCCTTTATCTTCTAAGCGTGAGGAAAAGTCTTACAAAGAAGAAGAAGAAGAAAAATAAGAAGAAGGTGATCTTTTTTTTCATTTCCTTTTGTAGATGACTGAAGAGACAGAAAAGCTCAAACCAAAACTTTTCTAAATTACACCACTTCTTTTGAAGCTCTTAATACTAGATGTAGATGTAAAGGTGTTAAGTTTTCTGGCATTTATTTTAGGAAGTGTCCAACATTATACTGTTGGGTGGATCAGATATCTAGATCTCCATGAGGGAACCTGCTACCTCATCTCTTACTAAGATCTGATGCATGCTATCTTATGTTTCAGGCAAAGGATAACTTTATTCTCCCTTCACATCATCAGCCTGAAGCCTGGTCTTGATAGACATGCTTAACTCCTGACTCATAGCAGCTTCCCATGGACCAACACTAGAGGGGTCAGGAAGGTCAGACTGATGGTCCCAGTGCTGCATGAAAGAAACAACTCATTCATCAGTCCCAGACCAGGAGACCCGGGTGGAAGGAGGGGTTCCTTCTGAATCACCTCTAGCTGTTCTTCTCTTTTCTTCTTCTGAAGGTATACGCCTAATGAAGAAGAGTCAGTAACCATGGAGGACTAAAAAAGGCTTTTAAATTGCTAATTATCTAAAAAGAGATTGAGGCTGCTAATCTGACTGTGGGTTTTATTAACGGTAAAATAAAGGCAAATATGACAAGAACGGACTTTATGAGACTTCCCCAAACCAAAGGGGCAGACTATGTGGGAATCCTCATTGGAGAGTCATCTACCACAAGCATATGTAATCCTCTACTATATTTAACCCAGACATTCTCCACAACTATTAGTCAAAAAATATAAAAGAAAGTCTTTAGTGTGGTACTTCTCTGCCCAGAAAGGTGAAGTATAAGCAGAGTGCTGAAAATGAAATAAGACAATTTGACTGAACTCTTCAATGGCAAGAAAGTTCTGAATATTGGATCCTATACATCCACTTTTGTACTGACATTCTCATGTGCCAACAGATGCACAATGTATGAGGAAAGTTCTGGAAAACTTTTGCATACGGCTGTATATCTGATCCTTTGTGGGATACGTCTGGTATAACTTTATACTACTACAACAGTAATCCAATAATGAACATCCTTGTTATTTTTGTGCTCGTCAGATTCACATATATGGCAGCCAATGAAATACATTGGAGAGTACTTCTGACAGCATTCAAAGTTGTTAACATACTTAGCACTGCCAAAGAAACAAGAAAGAAAAGTATGGCAAAGCAGTCTGCATCTTGATTATGGCCAACCTTTCATATATGGTACAACTTTTTGGGCACAACAATCAAGAACATCTTCAACTGAAGTTTGTCTCACATAGCAAATATAAAGTGGTAACTCAAAAAAATTAACACACATACACATATGCAATGTTTCTTTCATTAAATTAGTTCTATGAGTGAACAGACCGTGGTACAAATGTTCAAGTGTGTGAATGTTGAAATACATGTGTTGTCGCGTGCTGAGAATATCTAACACTGAGGGATAGATTCTGAATGTTTATTTGGGGGTGGAAATGTGTGCAAGTGTTTGCTAGTATTCGAGTTAGGGTGAAATAAGGGGACAGATTTAGTTCTATGTATGTATGTATGTTGAGATGTGTGGTGTGTATTTCAGCTTGTGTTGTGTAATGGTAGTGTTAAAGAAAACATTTTATAAGGTAAGGGACAGTGTTAGTGATAGGGGAAGGTGCACGGTTAAGTGTCAGATTAGCATGCATTAGT
Source organism: Protopterus annectens (assembly GCF_019279795.1). Taxonomy (NCBI): domain Eukaryota; kingdom Metazoa; phylum Chordata; order Ceratodontiformes; family Protopteridae; genus Protopterus; species Protopterus annectens. The sequence goes on from NC_056751.1 coordinate 492,482,396, forward strand.
AAGGTGATGCAGGGGGGTGAATACATTACTCCTGGACTACTACTGGTATCTTTTGCAGTCAGCTCAGGTACCCTCACACTTAATGAGTAACACAACATTTAAATTTGTTTTAATCATGTTTTAGTGCCTTTTCCATCTATATAAAGAAAATCAAAGAAAAACTAATTATGAGGGCTTAGTTTACATTCCCAAATAAAGTGAAAAGAAGCCAAGAATAAGACAGTTTAAGAAAAAACCTCAGATGAAAAAAATGGATAAAAGAGTAAAAAAAATGGATTAGTAAGCAAGAAGATGGTGTCCAAGTGTAGGCATGACAGTAAAAGGTGCCATGAGTGATGATTTCTTTTCCATTATATTGGCAGAAATAAGGGATATGAAGTATTCTCTCCAGATGTGTATGAAGAGCAACAACTCTAGATTTGTCAAGGTTGACCAAGGCTTAAATGAGCACTCCGGTGTTTATCTGTCAACTTATTAGTAGAAAAATTATTGACAAAACCAAAAATAATGAAGAGACAGTGTCCCAAAATTAGGTACAGATTTTCAATATTTCTGCTAGAAATGAAAAAGTAGCTAGCAACTAAGGTATGCATTTCCTGAAGGATATGAAATCTGAAACACAAATCTATCCATCCATCCATCCACAACCTCTTTTTCCCCATTTCTGCACATGGGTTTGGGGTGTCAGTACAAGAATGACAATAATCTAGAGCCAAGATTTACACTGCCAGGTGTCTGTCTGTCATTATTTAGTAAATTGAATACGTGACTTGAATTTATGCTGGAGGGACAGATTTATCTCCCAGAGATTGCTGTGTCTTTAGAATAGGTTGCCAATTCATATGAAGCAGAGCACCTCTATGACACTGTTTAAAAGAAACCTGGATGAATGGCTGTTAATTCGTAACAGGAAAATCCCCAAAACCCTCCTGGACATGGACAATAATTACTAAATACAATTCTGGGTATTGACTAGAGTGTATCTATGGTATAACATTGGGATGAAACAGCTAGGCTTGAAATGATATCCAGGTTGATAGCCTAGTGACCTGTTATGATCCTATGATTTAGTCTGGAACAGTTTGCCTGAAAAAATACACATTTTGTGAGGAACAGAACAAAATAAAGCCACAGACACACCTCACAAGCATCTCTCTTCTCTCTTTCACCACACCCCCTTTCCCCTTACAGTTAAAACCCACTCCCCTACCCTTCCCCTTTATCCCGTCTCCTACATGCTATACACTCTTCTCCAATCTTATTCATCGTGACTTTAATCCCCTCCTCCAATTACCACTCTAACCATATCAGTAATCTGATAATAACATCACTTCTTCTTCTACTCTCTACCCTTACATGTTACCATACCAACATTCATTATCTCAAATCAATACCTACCTCCTCCTGTGTCCATAACTCCCTTCTAAACATGACATTTAACACCATATCTCCATCACTACACAACACCTCTATCTCTCACTTTTTCCAGTATAAAATACTCCAGCTGTCTCCCTCCAACATCATTCAACTTAAATATACAGACATTTCAAAAAAAATATTATCCTCCAAAACCCATTTTAAAACCTACCATCCTCCTATAAGCAGGTGATATCCATCCTAACCCAGGGCCTACCCTACTAAACCCCACCCCAGCCCAAACAATCCACCCTCCCACCCAGTTAACTAACAGTCCCTCAGACAATGCACCCCCATCTCCCTTCTCTTCTACTTCCTATTCTTCTAAACACGTATCTATAATGGCTTCAACATTCAAAGCTTTCTTAATAAAATCACTGACCTTCATGCTTGGCTCTCCCAATATTCCCCTCACCTCCTTATACTATCAGAAACCTGGCTCAAACCCCATATTCCAAACTCTGAAATTTTGCCCCCCGGCTATAACATCTATCGACTAGACAGGACCACTAAAAAAGGTGGAGGTGTAGCAGTTATTTACTCTGACACCTCTTTCTTTCCCCTATCCCTGTAAACCTGTCAGATTTTCACCCAGCAGAAATCCTAATGCTAAACTACCACCTCAATGACCACAAAAAGCTTGCCATTGCTGCTGTTTATATTCCTCCTGGCAAGAACATCCATATTCTCAAAAACATACTTTCCTGGGTTTCTCTAAACCAACCCTATGAAACTATAGTACTATGAGATGTTAATATAGATCGGAAGTCCCTTGAGACTGTTTCCCCTGTCCAAAGCATCAATCTGTTCGGCTTCACCCAACTTATCACAAGCCCCACAAGAGCCACAAAACATTCCAGTCAAGGCACAGCAATTGACTGGATCCTGTGCAACAACCCCCAACTTTACCACAATTTCACAACACTTCCTGATGCCCTAAGTGACCACTTACCCATCAGTATACAGAGATACTCACCCCTACAACAAAAATCACTCTGTATAAACTTTGCAGAAAACTCAAAGACTTCAACCTCTCCGCTCTCAGTGACAGTCATTCTGCCATTAACTGGTCTATCTTGCAGTCTCTTCCTCTTGAAGATGCAGTACTCAAATTTAACTCCTTTTTCCTAAACACACTAGACTCAAAAGCCCTCCCCCCCGTAAAATAAGAATAACATTTAATTATGCCCCCTGGCTCAGTAAACACACCCAGAAACTAATGCATAAAAGAGACAACACCTGGAAAACTTGGCAAAAACATAAATCCCCTACCCACCTCCAACTATTTAAAGAACTTAGGAACCAGACCAAGAAACAAATATACAATGACAAAAAGACCTCTACACTAAGACACAAACCACTGCTCAAGCAAACCCCAAAAACTTTTGGAGAAACATTAACTCTATCCTCCACATTGGTAAACCCCAAACTTCCAATCCCTATGCTAACCTCCCTGACCAAGAGACCACCTCTCTCCTCAACCAGTTTTTCATAGACTCCATCAGCAAATTAACTAACACGAATCAAAATCCCCCCAAAAACACCACTCCTAGCTGCAAACAACAACAAAAGATTCTCCCTCAACCCTATTTCTACTTCCTACATAAAGTCTCTGCATCTCAAACTAAAACCCTATTCTCCCTCTGCCGACAAGCTTCCTCCTCACTTCCTCAAACTTGCAGCAAGCTCCATCACCTATCCATTCTCAGTTCTTATTAATTGATCGATTAAAGAAGCTACTGTACCCAAAATCTGGTAATCCTTCTACACTATCCCCTTTCACAAACGTAGTAAGTCCAATGATCCCTCTAATTACAGGTGTATCGCTATACTTACCCCACTATCCAAGATACTAGAAACATGTGTTCACAACCAAATATTTAACCTCCTCCTCCAAAACAACTTCCTCATCCCCACTCAACATGGCTTCCGACCTCACCTCAGCATCTCTGCAGCCCTTCTATCCTTCACCCACACCATTGCTGAAGCTAGGAACAGCAATGATCTTGTCTCATGTCTATTCCTAGATTTAAGTAAGGTATTTGATACGGTATCACACCCCACATTTTTGACTAAATTGGCTAACCTTAATCTATCCAGCTCAACTCTTTCATGGTTCTTCAGTTATCTCACAGACAGGCTACAATCCATCAGATGCCAATCTTCTTGCTCTTCTTTCTTACCTATACACACAGGCATACCCCAGGGTTCTGTTCTTGGACCCCTTCTCTTCAACATCTTTATTAATGACATCCACTCCTCTACCTCCCCCCTTTAGCCTCATACCAGTATGCTGATGACTCCACTCTGATTACTTACTCCAACTCAGTCTTACAACTTCAAACACACACTCAACAATCTTTCCTTCTTCTTGAAAAATGGCTAAATGATAATCAGCTTACCTTAAACCGCAAAAAACTAAGCTAGTCCTCTTTCTCCACAAAAACAATGACCACCTCAAGACTACCTTCTCTATCTCTTCACTAATTAATACCATCATAAATACTGACACACACAAAATTACTTGGAATGACTATTGATGACCAACTAAAATTTGACTTACACATACACTAAGCAATTAAGAAAACTAACCAAAAACTTGGCATGCTATACTGCAACTTAAAATTCCTCTCTTCCAAGTCTAGACACACCCTAGCCCAAGCCTATCTCCTTCCTAGCCTCCTCCATGGATCACCAGCTCTCACCAACCTTGAACCCTGTCTACTCTCCAGACTAGAAGAAACCTATAATAAAATTGCTGAATTTGCAGCCAACTTTCCTAATCCTACCCACCACTGCATACCTATCCCAACTACATTTAACCACTTTATACTTAATAAATCCAGTGCTTGTCTTTCTCTTGCCAGTCTAGTTATTTACTACCACCCCCATCCTCTCCGCAGTTTAGAGAAACTTCTTCTAGAAACACATACAACCAAAATGAACATAGGCAATCTCGTATATATATCATCCATAACAAAAATCTGGAACAACCTCCCCTCTATCTTGTGAAACATCACACAAACAAACAGCTCCAAAAAAGAACTAAAACACTTCTTCCGGAAAAATTGGACCTGCCCCTGTCAACATCCTACCTGACCACTTTGTGGCCCATTCTTTCTTTTATCTTGGCCAAATCTACATAATCTCAAAAATTCTTGACTGCAAACTGTATACTCCTCCTTGTACTTGTTCTCAAATTATGTGTATTTCTATATATCTCTCTGACATCTCTGTATATGCAACAATCATACTGTGCTTTTTCTTTTGTTATATACTTTTTATCTAATTAATAGTCTAATCTGTGTTATTATGCAAAAAATTACTGTTGGATCTTTTCTCCTCAGGTCTCCATTGAAAATCAGTTGGACCAACCAGGTTAACAAATGCAAAATAAATAAATAAATAAATATGAGAGAAAAAATCTGGACATTCTGTGAAATTCTGGACATCTGAGAGGTATGATCTAATGTTATGAAAAAAAAACAAAGCTTTAAGCACAGGCTGGAACATCAGAAGTATTACTATCTTATGGAAAGTAGCAGTTTGGCTGAGCTTAAAGTCAGGATTTATAGCTCAGTGGAATAGCAGAGCAAGCGCTGAAGGAAGAAATTGCATGTTACTTGTTAAGGAGCTGCTAGAAAGATGCATGGAGTTTCCATAAGTCCAGCTCCTTTTAGAAAGGGGATCACACAGCTCAACCTCTTAGCGCAAGAAATCTAGACAAAGCTTGATATAATGGGGGGACAAAGGACCAAAAATAGGGACACATTTTAAATATTGCTCTTATAAACTCAGAAAGTTGCTAGAATAACAGAATTCGTGTTAGCATGCTTTTTCTGAAGGATATGAAGTCTGAAACTCAAATGCTTGTCACTATTTAATGACTTTAATCCTTAGATCATCCCAATGATTTGTCAAAAAAAAAAACACAGTTTTTATGATGAACAGACCAAAAATATGATGCAAAAATCTGGAAATTCTGAAAAAAATCTGTACAGTTGAGAGATATGAAGGGTATACTTTGCCTCATGGCAAACAAGGCAGAGAAGTACCATATCTCTCAAAAATATTGTTTGACTGCAAACATATGCATTAAAGAAAAGAAACATTACCAGTCCACTTATCAAGCGAAGTAAGAAGTTAAAGTGTGAGGAACAGAATGTATATTTAGCACAGGATTTCCATGCAAAAACAAAAAGACTGTATACAATTGAGTTGCTGAAAATGGGTGGAAAGTTCATCAGCATGAGGAGTAAGTGAATGGAAGTGGATGCAGAAATCATGTCTGGAGCAATATACTGAACATATAAGGCCTGGCAATAGTTCTAGAAGGAAATAAATTATTTGTTAGATCAGTGATGAATTTAACCTTGGTAAAGGATGTTGTTTAATACTACGCAGGAGCACTTATGACACTATAGCTGTCCCCAAATATTGTAATTCCTTGGAGAGATTGGCTGACATTGAAAGATTTCCACAAAATTAAATGCCCTCACCCCCTTTTTACTCTCCATCCTTTCTTGAACAGATGATCTAAACAATATCATTAAATTAACTGAATACATACTTTCTACAAGATAAAAATGAAAAAAAAAAGTTTTTGTTTTTATGGTGAAAGGAAAATGAATCAAAAAATAGAAAATATTTAGCTATAAAGCTATGTGTGTGTGTGTGTGTGTGTGTGTGTGTGTGTGTGTGTGTGTGTGTGTGCATACGTATAATGCAAGCTTTAAGTGTCTACAATGTATTTACTTTTGAATCAAACATGATTGTAAATGACAGCTGAAGAGTTTAGTAAGATGAGACCAAGGGGAGATACTGACTCTAGAGCAAAGGTTCCCGCCTTGGAATTGTCTAAGTTTTATATATATATATATATATATATATATATATATATATATATATATATCTATATATATATATATCTATATATGTAATATATGTGTGTGTGTGTGTGTGTGTGTGTGTGTGTTAAAGCTAAGATGTGTACCAGAAAAGAGGACAGTACTTTACTGGAAAGTGATATACTAAGAAGTAGTCTGCTGGACAATCCAAGGAATAATTGTTTTGAGGTTTATTTCTGCATATAAGGTAAACGAAATGCATAGAAGCTGGGAACACATACAGCTATCACTACTCAGCTTGAGGTGGTAAAAATATATTCAGGATATGCTCAGTGTGATTTCGTATATAATGAGTTAAAACCCTCATTAAGATATTGATTTTAAACGTAATGAGCTGCAGTGTAAACTGACATACAACCTGGTTAAAAATGATGAGAGTTTCATAAGGCTAAATAAATATCTTGATGGTGGTCTTATTAAAAGGAACTCACCTTACAGAGTTAGAGCACTCAAAGCTGTGAATACAAAGGAAGAGGTTAGTGGCATCAGCAAGCCAAGGGTACATGTCGAAGTAGAGGGGGGTGGTTCTCCTACATCCCTGATGACTATTTAATTATAAATAAAAAATAGTTCACTATCAGGGAAGGTGTACAAGTGTAAGGGGATGTACAGTATGGCAAAAACTAACGAGCTGTTTGATATATACACACACACACACACACACACACACACACACACACACACACACACATATATATATATATATATATATATATATATATATGTATATATATATATATATATAGATTACTATCAAAAACACGACATTGAAAAGCACGAACAGTGATGTTACTGATGCATATGCTCGACTCATGAATATTAAATAGGTCCAATGTTCGACACGGCAATATCAACAATGTGTTGTTGTTGGTGTTAATGTCGACAGTTGCTGTTTCCAAACATGCTTCATGTCCCTGCCTTGTTTACGATCTTATGAACTGACGGTCACTTGTATGTCGACATTCTAAATGTCGCTCTTACCATGTTTGAACAAGTGCCTTACGTTTAATTGACTTTCTGCCTTTTGATAGCAAACCTATATATATATATATATATATATATATATATATATATATATATATATATATATATATATATATATATATATATATATATATATATATATATATATATATCTGAAGTTAGATATAGACTATGAAAAATTAAGTTTTCTTTGTTGAAGCACAGTGACAGAGATAATAGCCTTTGGCGAGGTAATAGTTCTAAGCAGTGGGAATGGATTATTACATAAGGGCTATCACAGCTAAGTAGGCACCAAAAAGCTACCCAAATGTCTTGGACAAGAATTTTTTTTCAGATATGTTACAGCTGTAGGGTTAGGGTATGTGTGGAATGAAAGAAATACTCCAAGGCAGGACCAGGGTTATACATATTATTCTTTTAAGTACAAAAGCGTCAAGGGAGACTACATTTATGTATTCAAGAAATACTTAAATTTAGTTGAAGAACTCAAGGTGCATCCCTTGATAAGCTCAGACAATGACATTCAGCTGCTAGATATTCAGATACCTGAGAATATACAAAGACTTAAACAATGACTTACCTCAACTTTATCTCCCCTGCTTTATGCTGATGACTTGTTCCTATTCTGCTCCAACTATCCTAGCTCTTCACTTGAACTCTTAGGCTAATTTTCAAGCCCTTATTTACTAGGACAGTGATAAACTATAAAAGTCTAACTCTTCTAAAGAAAAAACAATGATCTTTGGTACTAGGTAAAAATCTCACGTCTATCGCCACATCTCTACAAATCCTCAGGCATCTGAAACACACTATCAAAAAAATCTCATTTCATTCAAATACCTAGGGATTTGGTTGGACCTCTTCCTAAATTTCCATCTCTTCTTGGATTACGCACAAAAAAATCAAGTCTCCCTATTCTGGGATAATAGGATCTTCCTTTTTATTTCAGAATCTTTGGGAATGCCATAGGTAAGGGAATATTAATGTCTCAACTAGAATATGTTCTCTCTCAAATTGCTGAAGCCTGTAAAAGAAGTGCATGCAGTATTCAGTACATTTCAAATGCCATATGGAAATTTGTCACTCTATCTCTCACCAATAAATGAACACTGCAACAATAATGAAATAGCTAATTGAATATCTGTGAAACAATGTTCTGACTTTATACTTACCTCTGAACTGTTTAAACTTGTCAGGAATGAAAGCATCCATCTACTAGTCTCCAGAATATTCAGCACGGCACTAAAATACAATCCTAGACATCCTTACCACTCAGCTCCCTCAGCTCCCCCCCCCGCCCCCCCCCCCCACCAACTAGGCTTCAGTGCACAAACCATGCCTTCTCAGTCATTGGTCCCAAACTGTGGAATTCTATTCCTTCGTTTCTGAAAGATCATTCTTCTTACCCCATTTTCCAGTCAGAACTAAAAGCACATTACAAGACTCAGTGTTGCAACTGCACCTGCTCTCTCTGGTCACATAACTTAACTTCTTCCTACCCTACCTTTGGACGACATAGCTTGCTCTGATTCTACATTTCAATTTAATGCTTTCAGCATGACAACTCTGATATATATCATATTTTGTCAGTCACTCTGTATATAATGTCATGAATCTATTGCCTTTAGACTCTCAAACTATCTCTGATATTCAATTTGTATATACTATACTGGGTCTACCTGACAACACCGATGCCCTACAGCACCGACAATGAAATCACCAACACCACAAAACCAAAAGTTTAGAAACACGAAACGTCACATACCCAACAAACCACAATCCTGACACACAACAAACAAAACAAATCCCCTGTCCAAAAAGCACACACACAACACAAGCACACCAAATACTTTACAAACATACACTGAACCTTACATACACAACTATCTATGCACTAACCTTAACCCAAACCCTAACCCTAAGGTCCGTCACTATTGCACACTCACCTGACCCGTGCCCTAACCCTAACTCACTTAACCCACCCCTAACCCTACAGACCGTCGCTATCGCACACTTACCTTACCCACACCCTGACCCTAACATCCATCCCTATCGCACACTTACCTTTACATGTCAGTGTTCTCAGTGTTGGGATTTTCAACTGTCGGTTGTCTCCATTGTCGATCTTCCGGTGTCAGTGTTCTCGTCATCTGCGTTTTGAGATTACGATGTTTTCAGGTAGAACCTTCTTAGGTAAGTACAAGGTAAGCTACTCTTCCAGACCATTTTAAGCCTAGCTAATTTCAGTTTTGGTGCTTCAATTAACCAATCAGAATTGTTGTCAGACTGGCTTTACTCATCCCATGGACCCTTATTATATATTATCCATAATGAAAATAACTGCGATTACACTATAGATAATTTAAGGGGACCCGCACATAGGATAAAGCATTTAGTAACAGACTCTGTCCATTAGTAGTCATTATAAATACTGTGTGTTGTTATTCGCTCTGTATATAGCTGCTGTACTTACCCCCAGGCTAAGACTGAAATAAGTCCAATGGGATCAGTGCTTTATCCCAGTTAACAAATTACCAATGATAACAACAATAATAAACAAATAAATAAAACAAATATTTATGCGGGATGGAGGGTTGTGCCAGCACCCTCCCTCCCACAGGTAATGACTACAGTCAGAGTACCCACCTAATAAGTAAGTTTGAGAAAAATAAAACATTATAGGTTCATAGGTAGGTACTAGGCTATCGGCCCTAGGACCTATACAGGCCTAGCCAAAAAGGTACCCTGGCTTTCGCCACCCAAGAAAATTATTTTCCTGTGCCCCTGTTGAGCAGAGCCACAGAGGTGATCCCTGGGGTGAATTTCCTATTTCCCATCCAATCATCAAGATTTTTCTTGAAGAGTGCTAATGAGGAGCTTTGTTTGATATAGATAGGTAGTTTGTTCTAGAGTATGGGAAGTCTCTGGGACAGGAATCTATCTCTCCAGCATGTTCTGTTTATTATGGTGACAAGGTTTAGGTCCCTGGAGCATGTAGCTTGGAGGGATTGGGATTTATTTAAGTGGAGCATGTCCAACAGCTCTGGGTTTGACATAGCTTTGTATGTTAGGCAGAGATCGCTTCTGAGTAGGCAATATGCAATGGAATAAAGCTGGTGTTTTTTTTGAGATGGTCTGCGTAGGGCATCTGTTTGAAGCCGGTAGTCCTCTTTGTGAGGTATTTATGTGGCCTTTCCAGTTGTTATAGATGTCTTGTGAGGTACAAACCAAAAGGGGCGTTGTACTCTATAAAGGGTCTAATGAGTGATGAGTAGAGGGGAATAATGACCACTTTTTTTCTGGATGAGAAACCTTTTATGATGAGGTGTGCCACGTAGAAGGATTTCCTGACTACTGTGGTGAAGTGATTATCAAAGGAGAGACTACTGTCCACCTGTGTCCCAAGGTCTCTTATCACACTTTTGATGTTAAGTAGACTACCACCTATGTGGTAGCTTATGGGTACAGAGTTTTTACCAAAGGAGATGACAATGCACTTTTTGGCATTGAGCTTGAGGCCATTGCTTTGACACCAGGCATTTGTCTCAGTGAGGCCTTTTTGTAGGATGTCCACATCATTAGGAGTTTCAATTATGGCTCATAGTTTGCAGTCATCTATGAACTTCATTAGCCAAAGACCTTCTGTGTTAGCCTGTACTTCAGAAAAGTAGATACCAAACAGGAGAGGACCCAGGACTGATCCCTGTGGTACTCCACTAGTCACTAGCCTGAAGTCGGACTTGGAGTCTGCTCCTTTCACAGTGTGGGTTCTGTCAGTGAGACAGTTGGCAACCCATCTTGTGACATAGGAATTTATACCTAGTTTAGTGAGTTTATCTATAATTCCAGAGTGGGGGATGGTGTCAAAAGCCTTGGCGAGATCTAGAACCACCTTACCCTTGTCTACAGCTTTGGTGACTGCTTCAAATAAGTCTATCAGGTTTTGGAGACATGAGCTGCCTTTTGCAAACCCGAACTGGGTGGGGTCCAGAGTTTGGAGATTACCAGTGTCTTTGTTTATAAGTTCTATGATGATACATTCCATGGCCTTGCAGACCAGGGTCATTAGGCTAATGGGGTGGTAGTTCCCGGGGTCCATGGTGGCTCCCCTTTGTGGAGTGAGATAACCATTGCTGTGCACCATTCAGTGGGCACAAAGCCTAAGGTGAGGCTATGACTGAACATTGTGCTTAGGTGGGGTGCCAGTTCATTCTGTAGTTCATATAGAATGCAGCCTGGGATATTGTCGGGTCCCATGGATGCTGTGTTCTTGGCTTTGGAAAGTGTGTTTTTTACCTGTGCAGCCGTGATTACAGAAACATTGCATTCTTCCAGTATAGAGATGGGCCCTTTAGGGGTGAGGGGTGGGTAAAGTTAGCACTGAACCCATCTGCCAGGATGTTGGCAACATCAGTTGGTTATGTATATTTGGTGCCATTGTGCTGTAACTCAGAGCAAATCTGAGTGTTGCCATTGAGATTCTTGACATAGCTATAGAATTCTTTGTGGCTGTCTTTAGAATCAGTTGCAATTTTGTTTTTGTAACTAGCTTTGGAGGATTTTATGAGGGATCTCAGCTTCTTACTGAGGCTGTTCAGGGAGTTCCTCCAATCATGGGATTTTACTCTCTTTTGCAACAGTTTCGTTCTTCTGTTGTAGAGGTTGTTTATGGCAGGGTACCACCAGATTAGCTTCCTTTTTTTGGCGGATAGCATCTTGGTTCTGTTAGGGATAGCAAGATCCATACACTCATGTAAGTGCTTATAAAGTGCATTTATGTAGGATTCAGCAGTCGTATCTCTATTGTCCATCTGCATGGGTGTCGTGAAGTTTGTCACTTCTGTCTTAAGAAGTGTGAAGTTGGCTTTGGAGAAATTTTTTACTGTGGTTTCCCTAATGGGGGGTGGGGGTGGGATGTGGATGGCTAGGCTGATTAGCTTGTGGTCAGATCTGACCAACGAGGAATTGACCTCTGGTGTGGAACACTGGTCACCCATGTTGGTAATGACCAGGTCTAGGATATTGCTGTCCCTGGTGGGGTGTGGATAAGTTGATCCAAGATGTTGGAATTTATGAATTTCAGAAAATGTTGAGCAAAAGAGTTGGTACATGGGTAGTTTTTCCAGTTAATGGTAGGGTAGTTGAAATCGCCCATTATTAGGGTGTTGGGTTGTACCCTAATATTTTCCAGTGTATTAAGAAATGAGGAGTGGGAATCCTGGGGCATGGTGGGGGACCTGTAGCAAGTTACAATTTGGATTGTGGTCTTGCCCAGAGTTAATTGCACTTAGATAATCTTGGATGCATTATGCTGAGCAACTAGTAATAGTTATGGATTTGAAATTAAATAAGCAACAACAAAAGTCCCTTTTACATGAAATTGATTTTAATCTCTAGCAATTTAAATATAATAAAATTCAAATAAGAATGCCAAACACACCCTCCTCTGACAACTGTGTCTGTTTTAGACAAATGATAAAGGTACATTAGGAAAATAAGAACAAAACAGTATAATGTTCTTTGACAGTGTGGGAAGAAGAAGCCTCAGTTATTAACTAAACTAACATCTCTGGGAGGGGGTCCAAACATTCTTACAAAAAAATTGAATTATAAAATAATCCAAATAATTTTCAGTCATACAAGGTCACTAGCCTTTAACAGGAAATGAACACACAAACACTTTTAACAATTTAAGCTAAGCTACTATGCCAAACCCATCCTATAACCTCTGGAACTGTAGCCATTCAGCTCTCTTTCTACTAGCCCCAAAAGTCAAACATCACTACACAGATCACTGCTTCTGTATTCTTGCACCAAAAGCCTGTTAATCTGTTCTCCCCTGCTTCAAAGAAATATTATCATTCTCTCTAGAGTTAGACTTGCTAAATGCTAATGTTATACTCCATGCCACTTAACCTAAGCCAACCATATTCTCTCACTGTCAAAAAACTCTTTCTTATTCTCTGCATCTCTATAACTGTATATCACAAGTAGCATAACATTTTACTCGCAAATAATGTATATAACTTTTTTGGTTCTCAGTGCAAGATGATTTTTTTTGGTTGCTTCTCTTCTTAAAAATGAAGAGGTCACCAGATTTGGGTATGACATATGGCACTGGAATTGCTAGCTAAATCTTTGTATAACTTCTGCATAGTATATAATTTTAATCAAATGTATAATGGAAATAATTTATCATACTAGGTGCTTAACTATGCTTACCAGAGGTATAGCTAACTATTCTTATCCCCCCTCAACTTTGTTCCTGATATCTGGCACTACTTATTCTCAACTCAGACGTAAAAGCTCTTCTGTACTTTTCTTTTGTATCTAACTGCTTGCTACATTTGTAACAAGCAGCTGCAAAGTTTATGCTGTGCCATACAGAGCACTGAAGTACTTCAGTTCTGAGTTCTGACTACAAATGCAATATGAGCATTCATTTCTGAATGTACTTAAGGCCGATTTGAACCTGCTGATTGCACCCCCTAACATTTTAAATCCAAAGTTAATACCCCCTCACCCCATTGTAGCAATGCTTCTGATACTTACCTTGTTGTTGCATTACTATATTTAATTTTATTGCTGCACGTTTCTCCTAGGTTAAGTCAGAAACTGGACATTTGCGAACAGTGCTCCACCTAGATTACTAATTCAAATAAATAAAAAAAAAGAAGTTAATTAAGCATACAGATATGCTTGTTAAGTGTGAAAAACTTGTGGTACTAAGACAGATCTTAAAACTACCAGAGAGAGCCACAGTCTAAGCAGTCGAAAGTATATTTAAGGCAGCAAGAGCTCTTCATTGGTAGCAAAGAAAAGAATCACTTTAGGTAGTAGAACATCCCTCCATTTGTAAAGACACTGTCCTGCTCCCACAGACCTATTTAGCAGCAGTAGATAACAAATAGTCACTCACACAAATAGTAGGCCAAAGCCATGTCATGTGTCTGTATCCTGTATTATGTTTAGAATGCACGTTATTATTAGTAAACTGTTCTACTATAGGTTCGTAGCTGATGAAACTGATTTACTCTGTGATTCTGTACTTTCTTGGCTTATTCATATCCTTTTACATAATATATTTCATGAAACGTGATACAGCAGTTTTGAACATCTTCCAGATATTGCTTCATTTAAAAACCTGCACTATATCCCACATGCTCACAGAAAGTCTCTGAAAGTATAAATAATACATGTACTCATTATATACTGGATCCATGCTTCAGCGACACTTCTTGATTCAATAAAGGTCCAGATGACATTTTTACTTAAAAATGCATGAGAAAATACATAGCTATTTTTAAACATTATCTATACAAGTAATGATGCACAGTGCAGAAAATAATGTAGAGGTAAAGCCTTAAGGGGCACATAAATATACACATGCACACACACACGCACACACACACACACACACACACACACACACACACACACACACACACACACACACACACACACACACACACACACACACGCATGTGGCTTTGTATTAATATGTGAAATTTATTCATGGACATGTTTTTTAATTTCTCATTGATTTTATGCTTTTGAGGCAAAAATATAACAAAACACAAGCATCATAGCTTCCCTTAAGGACTCCTTTCGAACGTCTTGTAGAAACAGATCCAAAAACAAATGAAACAGAGTCCAAACTGGCCAAAATCTTTTATTACAAAATGTAAATGCTTTCAGGTTAAAAAAAACCTTCATCAGACAAACTTCTCATAACCATTAAAGTCTTTAAATATTAAAACAATTTTAAAAGCAACCAATTACTTTATATACTTCACCCGCCTTTTCTTTAAGGCTGGTTTTAAAGGCACAGAGCTATTTAACCCGAGTGGGTTATCAGCAGCTAACTGTATGATCCATCTTAATTCTGCATACTCTGTGTCATTGACAATGCCCCCCCACCCCTATTTTTCATCTCTGCAACATGCAGAACCATAAAAACAAAAGTATGATCTGGAAAGCTAGAAAATTGCTGATATAATGCATTATGTTTATCCTTCTGTCTGATAGATGACAAGTGGTGCAATGTTCTTGTTTTTAACTTACAATTAGTTTTTCCAACATAAAAACTCGGACATGATTTACAACTTGCCAAGTAAACCACATTCCCTATATGGCAATCTGCATAAAACTCAAATGTATATGTTTGATTTGTAACAGGATATATAAAATAATTTAAACCATTCACATTTGAACATGCTTTGCAATGCCTACAGGGAAAAGTTCCTGTTCTCATATATGCAGAGGAAACACTGTTAACCTTCTTATTTTTTAACCCAGGTTCTATGCATAACATATTTTTTATATTACTATTTCACTTGAGGGTAAATCTAGGTTTCTCATCTAAAATATCTTTCAGGTGATTCTCACTTCTTAATATCTTCCAATTCTGCTTAGTAATATCACATATCCCATACACGTTATTACTATAACGTAGCAATACCTTAGGTTTTTTGTCATATTTATTAGATGGCTTTAACTTGTCTACCTGCTGTTCTTTATTATCAGAAAACCATGGTCTAGCCCCGGCTTCCCTGTTAGATATTATGCTGTGCTTAGTTTTTTCTAAGTTTTCCTTTAGGTACCCCTTTTCCTTAAGATGTTCATTTAACACATCAAGTTTCTTTGTGAAACTCACTATTGTCTGTGCACAGCCGAGAAACCCTGTATCCTTGGCCTTGCATAATATTATGAAAAGTATGCCTAGGATGCATACATTGTGCATTTAAATAATGATTTCTCCAGCATTGTTTCCTATGCAGGGTGGTGTCCAGTTTACCAGTTACATTTTTATTTAGCATGACATCTAAGTAGGCAATGGTCTCATTGCTGCCCTCTACTGAAAACCTGAGAAAATCTGTAGTTTTCTCCAGGTAATCAACACAATTCAGAAGTTCATCACTGCCCTGTGCCCACAACAAAAAATATCATCAACAAATCTGGCATACAAAATTATTGAAGCCTTCCATAAATGTTCACATTTAAAACTATATTTATCTTCCCAGAAGGCTAACACTAAATTAGCATAAGAGTTGGCACAGGGTGTGCCCATGGCAACACCCTGTACCTGCCTGTAGTGTGTTCCATTACAAAGAAAGATGCTATTTTCTAACACCAATGCTAATGCTTCCAGATTCAAAATATTGGTGTTCTCATCATATATGTTAACTGTATGCAGTACCTCGTTCTCTGCCTTTAACCCAAATTCATTTGTGATGACCGTGAACAGATTATTAACGTCCATGGTTACCATCAACACATTCTTCAAATCTGAAGTTAGGCAAGCATCATACAATTTGGATAAGAATTGTGCAGTGTCTTTCAAAATCCTAGGAAAATGAACAAGTAGATTTTTCAACTTTGCTTCTACCTACATAGATAAATGTTCAGTAACCCATCCCCTCCCTGAAATTATGGTCTCATCGGTGGGGGTAGGGTATTTTTATGCATTTTAGGTAGTGCTTTAAAAACAGGAATTACTTGATAATATGCAATGCTTAAAAATGCATAAAAATCATCACCTAACACTATTTATTCTTAAAGCCCTTAAATTCTTACCAATATTACATATATATTGCTTAACCATCAAAGGTGAAATATTTCTGTAACTACTGATATCGTTAGTTAGGGCATCCAAAGATTGTATGCATGCTGTAGTATCCATAACTACAATGGCCCCACCCTTATCAGCTGGTTAAATAACCAGTCTGTCATCATTCATTATATCTAGCAATGCTTGCCTTTCCAAATAAGTTAAATTATTAAACCTACATGCCGCATTGTCAAGATAAAGTCTTATTTCATCCTCACAAGTTTTTAAAAAGTATGAACTGTGGGGGGCATAACTGGTACAAAAGTACTTGGATGTTTCATAACATTAGTATAATGGCTACTTCCCCTAAACATGTTGTTCAGAATGACATTCATAGGTTCATAGGTTGGTACTAGGCTATTGGCCTTAGGGCTTATACAACAGCCAAGTCATAGCAATTCCCTGGATATTTCTTCCCACAATATTTACTTCCCTGGACCCCTGTCTATCAGGGTGACTGACATGATCCTCAGGGTGAATTTCTTATCTCCCATCCAGACATTAAGGTACCTTTTTAAGAGGGCCAGGGAAGCACTCTGCTTGACATGTATGGGCAGTCTATTCCAGAGTATGGGGAGTCTCTGGGTCAGGAACCTATCCCTCCAGCATGTTATGTTCATTGTGATGACAAGGTTTAGATCCCTGGAGTATGTGGCTCTGAGGGACTGGGATTTCTTTAAGTGGAGCATATCCAATATCTCAGGGTTTGACATGGCCTTGTATGTTAAGCAGAGATCACCTCTGAGTAGACGATATGCCACAGAGTATAGTTGAAGTTTTCGTCAGATGGTCAGCATAGGGCATCTGCTTTAGTCCTGTGATTCTTTTAGTGAGGTATTTCTGTGGCCTTTCCAGCTGTTGCAGATGTCTTGTGAGGTACATACCAAATGTGGCATTGTACTCTATAATGGGTCTAATGAGGGATGAGTACAGTGGGACAATGACCTCCATTTTTCTGGATGAAAAGCCCTTAATGATGAGGTGTGCCACATAGAAGGATTTCCTGACTGTTGTGGTGATGTGGTTATCGAAGGCGAGACCACTGTCCACCTGTGTCCCTATGTCTCTCATCACATTTTCAGTGTTTAGTGTACTGCCGCCTATGTGGTAATTCATGGGTACATGTTTTTTTCCCAAAGGGGATAACTTTACATTTCTTGGCATTAAGCTTGAGCCCATGCTCTGGCACCAAGCGTCTGCTTCTGTAAGGTTCTTTTATAGAATATCCACATCATTTGGGGATTCAATAATAGCTCCCAGTTTGCAGTCATCTGCAAACTTTGTTAGCCAGAGTCCCTTAGTGTTGGCCTGTACTTCAGAGAAGTAGATGCCAAACAAGAGTGGTCCCAGGACTGAACCCTGAGGTACTCCACTTGTCACTTGTCTGAAGCTGGATTTGGAGTCGGCTACTTTTACAGTCTGGGTTAATTCAGTAAGCCAGTTGGCAACCCGAGTGACATAGGGATTTATGCCCTGCTTAGTAAGTTTATCTATGATTCCAGAGTGGGGGATTATGTTGAAGGTCTTGGTGAGGTCCAGATAGGCTGTGTGGACCGCCTTATCCTCATCCACAGCTCTGGAGACTGATTTGAAGAAGTCAATCAGTTTCAGGAGACAAGATTGTCCCTTCACAAACCCAAACAGCATGGGGTCCAGTGTTTGAAGGTTGCCAATGTCTTTGTTTATAAGTTCCATGATAATGCGTTCCATGCCCTTGCAGATCAGGCTCGTCAGACTGATGGGATGGTAGTTCCTGGGATCTAAGGTGGATCCCCCCTTGTGGAGTGGGATAACTGTAGCTGTGTGCCACTCAGTGGGCACAAAGCCTGAGGTGAGGCTGTGATTAAACATGACACTTAGGTGAAGTGCAGGTTCATTTTGTAGTTCATGTAGTACACAGCCCGGGATGTCATCTGGTCCCATGGATGCTGTATTCTTAGCTTTGGAGAGTGCGGTTTCTAACTGTGTGGCCATGATTACTGGCATTTGGCAATCTTTTGGTATTGAGATGGGCCCTTTAGGGGGTAAGAGAGGGGTGAAGTTGGCACTAAATTGATCTGCCAGGATATTGGCAATATCCTTGGGATCAGTATATTTAATGCCATTCTGTTGTAGCTCAGAGCAGATCTGAGCATTGCCATTTAGATTCTTGACATAACTATAGAATGCCTTTTGGTTGTCTTTGGAATCTTTGGCAATTTTATTTTTATAACTAGCTTTGGAGTTTCCACCCAAACATGTGCAAATCCAGTATAACTTCACTTAATACTGACACCCTACTGTGTACAAATGATAATCCTTTACCTAAAACATTCATTTGTTCTTTAGTCAATTGAACATTAGATATATTAAATACATTACAGTCATTAAAATCAGTCAGTTCATGACTCTCTGCCATTTCACATCCCTTTGTGCAGAGATTCTTCACCTGTTTTCTGTTTTCTTCCTTACTGGTACTGGGAAAGTTGGAAAAGTCATAGAACTGCTCCTTGCTGCAAAAAAAGAAGAAAATGAAGAAGGAAGCAAGGTTTTCGGTCTTTCTCCCATGCTGGTATTGGGCTGTTTGGTTCCCTGTATGATGTCATCAACCCGAGCCATAGTATAGATGTTGCTGTTAGGATCCATGGCAACCATAGAACCTTCTGTTGTAGTTGTAGCCACAGAGGCATTGTTCACAGTTTGTTGAGCATTAACATTCTGAAAAACATCACTGGGCTCAGTAGAAACATTGTTGGTATATAAACTACTGCTACTGCTGGATTAGATTAAGTTCTAACTTGTTCATGAGGCCATGTAAACATACAGGGAACCAAACAGCCCAATACCAGCATGGGAGCGAGACCAAAAACCTCACTTCCTTCTTCTTCATCTTCTTTTTTTGCAGCAAGGAGCAGTTCTATGACTTTTACAACTTTCCCAGTACCAGTAAGGAAGAAAAGAGAAAACAGAAAACGGGCGAGGTCGCTCTGCACAAAGGGATGTGAAACTGTGAAGAGTCATGAACTGACTGATTTTAATGGCTGCAATGTATTTAATATATCTGTTGTTCAATTGGATAAAGAAGAAATGCATGTTTTAGATAAAGGATTATTGTTTGTACCCAGTAGGGCGTCAGTATTAAGTGAAGTTATACTGGATTTGCACATGCTTAGGCGGAATGTCATTCTGAACAACATGTTTAGAGGAAGTAGCCATTATACTAATGTTATGAAACATCCGAGTACTTTTGTACTAGTTATGCACCCTGCAGTTCATACTTTTTTAAAAACTTGTGAGACTGAAATAAGACTTTATCTTGACAATGCAACATATATGTTTAATAATTTAACTTATTTGGAAAGGCAAGCATTGCTAGATTTAATGAATGATGATAGACTGGTTATTAAACCAGCTGATAAGGGTGGGACCATTGCAGTTATGGATACTACAGCATACATACAATCTTTGGTTGCCCTAACTAGCGATATCAGTACTTATAGAAATATTTCACATTTGATGGTTAAGCAATATATATGTAATGCTGATAAGAAGTTAAGGGCTTTAAGAATAAATGGAGTGTTAGATGATGATTTGTATGCATTTTTAAGCATTGAACATCCAGTAATTTGTGTTATTAAAGCACCACTACCTAAAATGTATAAAAATACCCTACCCCCACTGATGAGACCCATAGTTTCAGGGAGGGGATGGGTTACTGAACATCTATCTATGTAGGTAGAAGCAAAGTTGAAAAATCTACTTGTTCATTTTCCTTGGATTTTGAAAGACACTGCACAATTCTTATCCAAATTGTATGTTTGCCTAACTTCAGATTTGAAGAATGTGTTGATGGTAACCATGGACATTAATAGTCTGTTCACGGTCATCACAAATGAATTTGGGTTAAAGGCAGTGAACGAGGTACTGCATACAGTTAACATATATGATGAGAACATCAATATTTTGATTCTGGAAGCATTAGCATTGGTGTTAGAAAATAGCATCTTTCTTTGTAATGGAACACACTACAGGCAGGTACAGGGTGTTGCCATGGGCACACCCTGTGCCAACTCTTATGCTAATTTAGTGTTAGCCTTCTGGGAAGATAAATATAGTTTTAAATGTGAACATTTATGGAAGGCTTCAATAATTTTTTATGCCAGATTTGTTGATGATATTTTTTGTTGTGGGCACAGGGCAGTGATGAACTGCTGAATTGTGTTGATTACCTGGAGAAAACTACAGATTTTCTCAGGTTTTCAGCAGAGGGCAGCAATGAGACCATTGCCTACTTAGATGTCATGCTAAATAAAAATGTAACTGGTAAACTGGACACCACCCTGCATAGGAAACAATGCTGGAGAAATCATTATTTAAATGCACAATGTATGCATCCTAGGCATACTTTTCATAATGTTATGCAAGGGCAAGGATACAGGGTTTCTCTGCTGTGCACAGACAATAATGAGTTTCACAAAGAAATAGATGTGTTAAATGAACATCTTAAGGAAAAGGGGTACCTAAAGGAAAACTTAGAAAAAAACTAAGCACAGCATAATATCTAACAGGGAAGCCGGGGCTAGACCATGGTTTTCTGATAATAAAGAACAGCAGGTAGACAAGTTAAAGCCATCTAATAAATATGACAAAAAACCTAAGGTATTGCTACGTTATAGTAATAATGTGTATGGGATATGTGATATTACTAAGCAGAATTGGAAGATATTAAGAAGTGACAATCATCTGAAAGATATTTTAGACGAGAAACCTAGATTTACCCTCAAGTGAAATAGTAATATAAAAAATATGTTATGCATAGAACTTCAGTTAAAAAAATAAGAAGAAGGTTAACAGTGTTTCCTCTGCATATATGAGAACAGGAACTTTTCCCTGTAGGCATTGCAAAGCATGTTTACATGTGAATGGTTTAAATTATTTTATACATCCTGTTACAAATAAAAAATATACATTTGAGTTTTATGCAGATTGCCATACAGAGAATGTGGTTTACTTGGCATGCTGTAAATCTTGTCCGAGTTTTTATGTTGGAAAACTAATTTTAAGTTAAAAACAAGATTATTGCACCACTTGTCATCTATCATACAGAAGAATAAACATAATGCATCATATCAGCATGTTTCTAGCTTTCCAGATCATACTTTTGTTTTTTATGGTTCTGCAAGTTGCATAGATGAAAGAAGGGGGGTTGCATTTTCAATGACACAGAGTATGCAGAATTATCATGGATTATACAGTTGGCTGCAGACAACCCACTTGGGTTAAATAGTTCTGTGCCTTTAAAACCAGTCTTAAAGAAAAGGCGGGTCAAGTATAGAAAGTAATTAGTTGCTTTTAAAATTGTTTTAATATTTAAAGACTGTAATGGTTATTTGAAGTTTGTCTGATGAAGGTTTTTTTTAACCTAAAAGCACTTACATTTTATGATAAAATATTTCAGCCAGTTTGGACTCTATTTCATTTGTTTTTGGATCTGTGAGGCAAAAATATAAGTGTATTCTATAAATAAGAATATCCATTCCGATGAGTTTATTGGAAATGCTCTTAGGTTTTGGTCTGTCTGCAGTATACATTAACTCTTGCATTTTTCTTCCCTTTCATATTAAAATTAGGGAAGGCAGGCTCAAGACAATAAGAAATAGTAAACTGCAATTTCTGGAATTAAGTATTTCATGGTATACTTAGGTTGTAGTCCAAGCTGCAAAGTACAATTTAGTAAGCACTGGTGTTACTAGCCAAAACAAAGTTTCTGCTCTGCCAAAGGAAGAATATTCTCATAATGAAACTAGTCAGTTAATACTGTATGAGTTTTTTTTTTTTTTTTTTTTTTTTTTTGTGGATTTGCAGTTACCGGTGTTTCTACATAACTGTATGTTAAAGCTTGCTTTTCTACTAAGCTGAGTGTGTTCTGTGACACCCTATGTATTGTGATAGTGAAAATATCTGTACTGGAAAAAACATTTTCTATTTAAAAAGACTTTTGCATGTTACTCAAGCAACAAACTAATTAATTCCAAATGGTTTTCTTGGATGCTCACCAACTATTTATACGTGCACAATTCTATGGAGCATGGGCAAGGGATAACTCACTGGTACCACTTTTATTGTTCTTAACTTAGTATTTGACATGGTCACTTATCTTATACCTGACTGGTTCAGACAATTATTTGCCAGCAAAATAAAATACCATCTAACAATGAATTGTATATTAAAGTATAATTTTAGAGCTTGCAAAAAAAAAAAAACAGTGGCATCTACCAATGACAACCCCCCTGAAAGAAGCTCACAGAATTCTCATTCTTTTCAGCACAGCATAAAGTATCTTACTTAAGTGCATTTCCTAAAGCAAGCCTGTAGTTAACCAAACACAAAGATGAAATGAAAGCCATAATACAAATACTGCCAGATCACTGAACTCTGTTAGATCCATGTCTGGCTTATTACTTAGGCTCTATTCTATGATGTTTGTGCTTTGATACCCTCTTAATCTCATATTAAAGCTAGCACATAAAAACAGAGGGCACTCATGAAGAGGCAAAACAGTTCTAGGCCTGCAATTTTATATTCCATCTTCTTTTTAGGTCTTTATTATATTTGTTGTATCCATTATATGTATCAGTCCATGAAAATCGTCATGTCACATCTACTTTACCAATCAGAATACATTTTACAATAGCATCTGAGGTTTCCAGTATTTGTAGCCAAAATGTTGACACAGCACTTCCCCTTTCTATGTTACAGAGTTCTCTAAATAATACTCTGTATGTGGCAGTGCTACTGATAAAAATAAATCTTAGCATTTAATGCTTACTTCATTTCAGACAGTGGAAATATTTTCCATTATGTTGTAACCACCCTTAACCTTCATCCATGATACTCCTTGTCATTATGTACAACATGGAGGCATATTGTACTGCTGTACTACTGTTCATGGCTAATACTTCATTTTTTATTTATTTATATTTATTCATTGAAATTTGCTTACAGGGAAAGTCCGACTGGGCACAGGTGCCCTTTTCAGTGGAGGCCTGTGGAGAAAAGCTCCAATTTCATTCTAAAATGTAGACTTTTGGTAAAAACAGCCTTCTAATGACTGTCTTAACATACAAGTTTCTAATTTTCTCAGCTCCAGAAGTCATTACAATACAAATCAACCACACAAGCATAACAATTTTCATTTTAAGTGTGTGAATGGTTCTCCTTATAATTTATCTGTACATGTCTATCCTACATAATTTATTTAGAGAAAATGGTGTGTCTGTGCAGTCAAAAAGAAGACCAATAATCCAAAATGTGCAAAGCTCATGTGTTCTACCCAGATGCCCACACATGTAGGGAAATAACAAATCTCCCATAAACTAGTAGCAGCAGAAAGTTATTTAATAAACATAAACACTAGAACAACTTCCAAACTTATGGGACTTCATCAGAACCACAAACTGAGTTAGCAAACAACTTAATTAATTAATTAAAAGCATCATGTGACACTAATAAAATCTTCATTAAAAAGTCTCTTAACAAGATCACTTAACTTGTTTCAATTTAAACTGTAATCTTAGAATATAATAAAATTAACTACATTTAATCAAACAGTATAAAGCAGTACATAAAATACATAACTGAACCCCATATGTACTACATATTGTATACATATATCTACTCAAAACCTATAATTTCCTAGCTCTGAACTTTAAAACAGGGGTCAAGGAAATGTTGTCATTTAAACTAGGTAGATTTGAAACATTTAATTTCAACTACTAAATTAATTCCATATTATCCAGTACAGTTTCTCAGTCCCTTCCCCTTTCATTATGTTACTACTTCTAAACTTCCAAATAAGAACTTTTTACATCAGTACAAGATAATGTGTGTTTGAAAATTGAGCTATTAATGTTTTTCTTCAAAATATCATAGTTATCTGCATAGATGCATCTACAAAATCATCTTTCAGTTTTTCTGACCTGAAATTTTACAACTAAAGCAGATAGCAATATATACTATTGCCTCTGTAGAACAGTTACATTTAACTAAATGAACTCTTTCATCAGAGTGAAATGAAGTGTCTTCTTCCAATATAAAAGGGCACTACTTGCATTTTCCACATCTGTGTGTGCCTAGTGTGAACTTATTTATATGCAGGCTTACTGGTTTCTCAAACAGGTATTTGAGAAGTCTACCTTTATAAAGGTAAAAAGTGGCTTCTCACCTACAAGGGAAAATAAATTGTAATTTATTTTAAACAGATTCTAATACTTTTGCTCTATGTGTTTAACCTCGTGGGCAAAACTGCCATAGTTAATAAAAAAAGAATTAATGAAATCTACTGCACATTCTAATATACCAAGACTATTGTTTAATAACTAAAGTAAGCTTGGGGTCTGAGGGCTGTTACGCACCCAGAAGTCATGGGGTTATAGATTTTCTGAGGTGAATCTTAGAACCTTTTTTCCAACCTTTTTATCCAATGATGTGCTGAAAAAATTATGAGTACAGAAAAGAAATGCAATCTTATCTTTTTTGTTTCAAGGAAGAAATAAGTTATATCCAAGTTTTAATGCTTAAATCTGACCAAACACCAGTTTACAATAAAATGAAAAGAAAAATGCTAGTAAGGGTACATACATGCACCTTCCCCCCACCCTTCCACACATACACACAAAATAAGCCTTTGCTTTCTGTGCATCCCATATGGGGTTAAAGTGGGAAAAAAAATTATGGCAGAAATGCCCAGTCATATTTCCAGCTGCTGCTATCATATTTACATACAGCATGCCTCCTTATCCCTCTCCTACACAAACTATAGTGATCTCCCCATAAGTAGCCCATCTTACTTCACAAAAATGCACACTAGCCCTGCAAAGCCAGATCCTAAGCAAATGACAAGTTCAGTTACAACCAGCCAAAGCCCAACCCCTCCAAATGTTACAGCCATGATATCTGATGGCAATGTAACATTATTTCATCTCTACTATTGATCACCCAAACACAATGCCTCACTTTAAAAGTATTTCGATCAGGTTGTCCCACACAGCTCACAAAACCATAGAAATGTTGCCAAAAGTATCTGGTCGATCACTGGCAGTATCATTGTGTAAACAGTACTATACTTCTCCCACAATGCCATTCTCTCTCTCTCTCTCTCTCTCTCAGACATCAGCTATTATTCACATGAATCACAAATCTAAAATTGTTTCCCAAACTTAACTATCTGGTTGATCATTGACAGAGTTACTCACCACTCCTAGTGCACCATTCCTTAATCTCTGCCCAGAAAGCCATCCTTGATATTGTTAGATATCATAAAAAAAGAAAAAAAAAATCCTTTCAGGCACCTTCACACCTATGTGCCTACATTTGAACATTGGAAGGTCATGTCTCTACTCCTGTGACCTTGCAGAGTTTAAAATTCATATCATGTTATTTGGAAAACCACCTTCCTACAGCAGTGATAATGTTATGGGCACACTTTCTATTAGGACACTTTATTTATTTATTTTTATAGTAAAGAAAAACTGCTCTAAAAATAAAGAAAAAAAAATTGGGAAACAGCACCCAACATACCTCTCAACTGTCCAAAATTTTGATAAAAATGTCCAGACTTTTGCCTCATATTTTGTTCCTCATAAAGTTTGGTTTTCTGGAAAATCAGTGGGAAATCGAGGACTGAAGTAAGAAAACAATGATAGACATTTGAGGTTTAAACTTTATAACCTTCAGAAATCCATGTTAATGCAAAACCTGTTCATCTAGCAACTGTTTAAGTTTGTAAGAGCAATATTTAAAAATGATCCCTATTTTTGGATGTTTGCCCACTCATTTATGGCTTTGTCCAAATTTCTTGCTCTAAGAGGTTGAAAGGTATCGCATCCCCCTATGTGTAAGGTCATCCCTAATTATACATGTACATAAGCATGCTCACCATACCAGGCAATGTGCTATGCTTTCTTTCCAATGTGAGGCTCAGTGATGAGGGGGTTAGGAATACAAAAATAAATCCCATATGTCCTGCTAGTTAACAGTCATGATTACGGACTCTTATCTCAGTGTCATAGTTATTGTGTGATGTTGCTGGTTGAGTAATGAATGAGTTTATAGGTTACAGTGTCAATGTTCAGAAGGGATGGAGCAAAAAAAAAAACAAAAACAAAAAAATATATATATATATATATATATGTGTGTGTGTGTGTGTGTGTGTGTGTGTGTGTGTTTGTGTACGCATGTGTGCGCGCATGTGTGTATAAAAATATTATATTAATGTACTCTAAAAGCAAATTTCCATGAAGTTGGACTTATGTAATCTTCCTTAATACATTATCCATCTGTAAATTCAGTTGTAGTGAGAAAAAATATTAAACAATGTAAATAGAAACACAAAAAAGAGCAGTTGCGTCAACAGCTTATAAAAGTGTTCTATTTGATAGCATGGAAAAATGAATTTCCAATCTAAGCTACATACAGTCCAGACTTTACCATCAGTATCTAAAGACATAGGTGAATATAATTCACTTTAAAAAATGCTACAAACGCTATGCAAAAAGAATATTATTGGAACGGTGACAGATGTAAAAGAACAAAAGAGTGTTTATGGATAAGAGATAGCAGAAAGTGTGCTAGAGAAGCAAAAAGAGACAGATAGGGTAACCGTTTGAATATCTAAAGCACTAAATGAGAGTTAAGAAAAAGTGAGAAGTACAAAACTAGAGAAAGTATGTTTTATGCCTGAAATCATTTACATGTTAAACTTTTTCCCCATTTACCAAGTTTCTTCTTGTAGGTAGTATATAAGTAAAAGAGGTAGTGCATGTGCAGCCCCTCAAATAAGGGGCTGCAAGGGCTTACTCCCTAAAAAATATTTAAAACAATAACAGGAAATTTCAAAATTTACTATTCTATTTTAGAATCACTGTTTTATTCAATTTATGTACAATTTTGGGGACTCAGAGTTATAAGTATCAAAATTACATTACTGAGCTGATAGACGTCTCAGACAATGGATGCTACTATGATTGAACTTAATGTTGCAGAAGTTTTTTGTAAATTTATTTGAAGCCAGACAAAATTCATGAAGAATAACATCAAAGAAGCAAAAATGTACAACTGTATCCACTCATACAGGGCTCATGTGGTTCAAAAGTATTTATTTTAGGTGTGAGTTCTGCATTAGAAATTTTCCATGGCATGATACAATATCATCCAAGGAGTTAAAATATGAAAAGTTACATAGATAGCATATGGTTTACTATGACAATTTCACCGTGCAATTGCACGGCTATGAAGTATTATTTTTGCTGCATTGGAATTATTCCGGCTGATCATCATCCTTTTGTGCACGGACTGCCTTTATTGAAATACATCCCTTTCCTCACTGTAGTGTGATCTCGGAGTTGGAATATTAAGTTGGGGGGGTGGGGGGCACGGCCCCCCACAGGGGGGTGCAGGGGGGCTAAACGTGAGTTTAGGCTAGTTAGTTAGGGAGTTAAAGGAAGGGTGGGATTGCTGTTAAGTGTCGAAAATGTCGCGAGTGACATTTTCAACATTAACAGCTCATTTTCGACTTTAGGAAGGTTTGGAATTGTGTACATTTGGTGAAACACTTCGCTGATAAGTTCACTATATGTTTAAATTTTCGACATAATGATAGTAAACCATAGCATACTCATGCCTGTGAGAATACAGAAAAAGCACAATGAAATACAAAGGAAAACACTTAGCAGTTTTCCAGAGAACACATTATCATTAAATGAAGAGAAGTGAGAATCTAACAAATGTGTGTTCTGAGTTGTGCAGCTTCTATTTACAGGTGAAAGAACATTAACAGACCTAAGCAAACTAAAGCCCATACATTTCTTGATCCCAGCAAGTAATACCAGCATTTAAGAAGTCAATACTATACCTCCAGGTGTAAAAGATACACAAGTATCTTTGCAGCACCAGTGAAGTTGTTAGTGAAAAGGGGTAAACAATATGCACAGCATGAGAAACATCAAACAAACACACACACACACACACACACACACACACACACACACACACACACACACACACACACACACACACACACACACAAATTCTCACTGACTCAAGCTTGTGATACTTTGCTCCACAAAGTTATACAAGGTTACACATAGATGTAATTTTGTTAGGCCTACAGGCTATCCTGTGCCAAAGGCAGGATAAAAGGAAAAAAAAGTAGCATGTTACATAAGCAGATCATTGCAAGACATATAGAAGTGATAGGTACAAACAGGAAAAGAAAGATCAGCAACAATGTGGGCATGTCATTATTTTCTTATTAATCTATTTTGAAAAGAGTTTGCAATAATAACTTACTGTGAATTACTGGAATACAATTTCATTACTTGAAATCAAAACCTCTTCTTATAGCATAAAGATAGTTAATGAATTGCATCTCTAACATTACAAAATGAAATATAAAAGGGGAAAGGAATGCACAGCAGAGTACATTTCAAGGCATCCTGAAATCATAACTGAGTAACAAGAAAAAATGTAAAAGCGGAAAGATTTTGCTAACATGACATGACAACAGTCTGCACAATGCCAAAGGTCCTAACTCTGAAATAAATATATAGAGAAGGAAAGAAAGATATATAAAGTTATAGCAAGTGAAACAAATTTGTATATATAATAAATGATAAAGGACAAGCAATGGTAACTTAGAAGGCAAAGCTATAGAAAGGTATGACAATGGTAAAGTTGAAATAACTGTATTTACAGATGGCAGCTACTTGATAAAAGTAGCAAGACAAAAAATTACAAAAGTGACAAAGAAAACATACACAGAAATTGCATAAGAAGGACAACTGAGATTAGAAAAAATCTCTAAGACCATGAGTAAGGAAACATACATGATTACAGACATGGGTGATGTGACACTGAAGAGTTTTGATGGTTAATTCTGTCAGCCAGATACCAGCAACAAGAAAGCTTCTTGCCTTTACGTCAGAATTACCAAACTCGTTCTGGATCTACATAAGTGTAGACTTTAATGTATTAATTTACAAAACAGGCAGTTATTATTACTGACCAATAAGTATTATAGATTCTCAATTGTAGGATTTAAAAATTTCAACTAATGCATTAATTCAAACCTTGGACAACATTTTCCCAATATTTGGCAAAACAGATATAACCAGGTGAGATAACTGTTCATTTTTTTAATGGTATTCTTTTCAAACATTTTTGTGACACATAAGAATCAGCTCACAGAAAGGTGACTGTATTACAGCCCCAGGGAAAACATTTGATGGAAAGACTCATAAGTTATATGGGGAAGGCTATAAGGCTTGCTGGTGTGAAATAGTGTCATAGAGACAGTACTGATGTAGCCAGCCTGTTAATAGAGTCCAGTAGTTCAAGACATCTAAAAATGTTGTAATGCCAGACAACCTGATATTAAAATATGGATTCTATTGGTAAATGACCTAACTTTCAACTCAGATGGTGATGAAAAAAAAAAAAAAAGATGCTGACACAAATGAAAAGAGATGCAGATTCCATTAGACAGGTTAGGGAATACACGTTCTAATAAAGGCAGTGTTCTAATAAAACAAGCAAGGCGGCTGTATTACCCTTGAACCATATTTTACACATTAAAGATCTTACGATAACTAAAAGCAAGGGCAGGGATAATTAGAGTCGGCACTGCTCAGTTTTAACACCTTATTCAGATGACATGAGTGATTTCAGTCTACATCCAAGGCACTAAATGACCATATCCCAAGTAATGTTCTTTTCAGCAGAAAACAATTTTAACATTGACAGATTTTTGCCTAGAAGGTCTGAAAGTATTGTAAGGCAACCTGCCTATTTAAAAGCTATGACTGCAGTGCTATAGCTTAACATTTTTCCTTTACCAGATAATTGTGCATTAATCTCCAAGTAATTACATATGCTGACTGTTCACTGCACAAAATGCAGTGTTCATTTTTGAAGCTGTTTACAATCTGAAAGTTTATGGCAAAGTCATTGTTTTCAAAAGTCTTTCTAAAAATACTTAATTGCGGATGTACATAATTTTTTAATCAGAAGAATATATACAATGTCTTCAAACTAATGAGTCACATTTTTACTGGCAGAATTTGGCAAATAAAATAGACCAACTCGCCAATGGTAAGGATGTTTGACCCCTACTTGCAAAGGTTTTGCTAACAGCTGAAGTTCCTAGACTGGGTGCCGACTCTCATAGGGCTCTTCATCATAACTTCGGGAAGTCAGACTTCCTCATTGACTTAAACTGCTGCTCATACAAGAGGCTGCAATCACCTGACAAACACAGTTATCCCGAAAGAAAAATGTATACTTAATCGCCTTGAATGAAGTGTGGAATTAATTAATCTACTGCTTATTACTGTGTACCAATGGTGGTTTATTACAGAGAGGTATACATCCAGAATTTAGACCACATTTCAAAAGTGGTTCATTATTCTTTTAGCAGTTTGAATGCTACTATTAGTCTGAAGTCATGCAGATCTAGGATTCACTTTGCATTTAACTGGTGTCCTTTTAAATGATGTATGGTCTGTTTTTTACAGAAAAGCCTGCTGTCAAAGTATTATCTCTGCTGTGACCTTTATCATTTTACTGTTGACATCCCTGCAGAGAGCACAGTAGGTCACCTTGTCTATAAAAAGGAAATCCATCTTTTAGATGTGACTACATGAATAAGGATCACTTGTGAGTTCAAATCACACATCCTGAGTATGAAGTTTAGTGCAATTTAAATATGTGCGGTAATAATTTTTAAAGTTCAATGTCTTACCATTACATACAGCCTCATTAGTTTCTAGCAATAGCAAGCATGCCAATTTCCTCCCACACACACATCTGAGTTACACCTTACCTGCACTGTTGCTATGTACACTTCAGTATCATGACATAGTCTTTCTGTATTATTGCAAAACATGGAACATTGGCTCTTTGCAGCATCTTTTTGGATTGCTATGTTAATTACACGCAGTTAGCTTTGGAAATTCAGCTTGAATGTCTATTAACATCATTAGAATGAGAAGAATGTCCAAGAAAGCCAAAGGTTACCCAGTAAGAAGTAAAATTTGATAGTGAAACAAACAAACTTGGTATCCACCAAGGCTGGAAGGTACAAAATCTTTAATATACAGTATTAGTGTTTTCACACAAGTTGTGCCTCATCAGATCCACAAAATGAAACAGTAAAAAAACATTAAATAATAAAACACAGGCATCAATTAACCAATAGCCCTAAACAATCAATTACTGATGTATACTTCATTTTTTAAGAATTGGCTTTAAAGGTACAGAGGCATTGAGGCAGTTTATCTGCCTGCAATTTTACAATCCATCTAACCTCTGCAGTTTCAAGTCTATTATTAAAAATCACCATGTCTTTTGTTGAGATATAACAATTGTAACACTATAAAATCAAAACTTTGATCAGTAAAACAGAAACATGTTTAGCTAGGGCGTTGAACATATTTTTACATCTAATATCACCCATATGCGGAAGGATTCGCTCCTTGAGCATCCTAACAGTTTTCCCCACATAGAATGAAGTGCAATACTTACATCTAGCCAAATATATCAGTCCATGGGACTTACAATCAGCATAAAAATCAGTTTTAAATAAAATATCATGAACTGGATGCTGAAAGTCAACCCTGGTTGAAATATGACAAATGCAGTTTGCAACAAAGTTGTCCTGGACCCACGAGTAAGTGGAGGGAGGGGGTGGGGGGTGGGAAAGAGCTAGGCTAGGGATTGGCTAATCACTAAAGGCATGGCAATGTAGTTAGGGAAAGGGGATGGGAGTAGTTAAGGAAGTGAGGTAAGGAAGGGTGGGACTCAGGATGGATTTATGTGTATGGAGCTAAAGGAAGTAGTTATATTTGGCATGAGTTGGTTAGTGCAGTAACAGCTAGCTTACGTCCAGATGACTTGTAGGTATTTGTGGATGCAGGTAGGTCTTGGATGGTGGAGAGAGAAGGGATTAGTTTAACTGAGTTAGTTACCTCCTCTCTCTTGGGTGTGCATTATTAGAAATTTTTAAAATGGGGATGGAGTTTTGAAATAGGTTGGGCTTGCTGGCATGGAAGGCTACTGAGTAGAGAGTGTGTGTGGGTGAATGGTTGGTGGGTACTGTCTGTATGAATGTGGTGCTTGGCTTACCTGGGTATGGGTGTGATGCATTGGGTCTGGTAGGCAGGGTGTTGAGGTAGGTGCTTCCTGGTGTCTTGTGCTGTCTCCTGTCATTTCACAGTTGAGTGTTTGCTGGTGGTCTGGTGTTGGCTCAGGTTGGCTGGTCATGGTGGGTTAGGCCTTTGCCATGCGGTCGAGTAGCCATGCGGGTAGGCCGGGCTCATTGTTCTTTCTTCTCGGTTGGGCCATGCGGTTGGATAGTAGCATGTGGATTGGCCAGTAAAAAAAAAAAAAAAAAAAAAAACAAAGAAAGTGTTCCCTGGTGGTCGAGTTAGGCTGCTGGAGGTCCAGCGCTGTAATCCAGTCTGGTGCATCAGGTTCAGTGTCCCTCTTGTTCTCCTGGTGGGTTTGTGGGCTTCTGTGATCTTTCTCCATTCTCCTTTGTGTGGCCTGGTGGTCACGGTCGGCTGTGGGGGTCCATCGCTGTATTCCTGACTAGGTCATCGAGTTCGGTGTATTCCTAGTGCTCCATGGTGGGTTCGGGGGCTTTTGTGTCTTTCCCGGTCTTTGGTGTGTTCCCTGGTGGTCGTGGTAGGCTGTGGAGGGGTCCAGCATTGTAATCTGGTCCTTCTCGTTGCCCGTGAGATCCGCGGGTGCTCCCTGGTGGGTTTGTGGGCTTCTGTGACTGGCTCTGGTCTCATTTTTTCCCTGGTGGTCATGGTAGGCGGTGGTGTGTCCAGCTTTGGATTCCGGTCCTGCCTCAGTGCTCCTCGGCTCCCTGGATGCTCCCTGGTAGGTTTGTGGGCTTCAGCTGCCTTTTCTCTGGTTCCCCTAAGTCTCTTCTTGTTTCCACTCTTGTGCGTGGTTTCCAGCAGCCGTTTCTGTCGTGGGGTTGTCCTCACTTGCTTCCTCCTATGGCAGTAGTGGTGGGGATTCCCTTTCACTTTCCCTGGTGTTTTTTGTTTCCGCTTTCATTTTCAGCTGTTTGATGCCGGTTCGTGCATGCGCACTGCAGATTTCAGCCGTTACCTCTCGTGGGATAAGGATTTGCGGTCCACAAGATAGAGGTAAGGGTTGCGAGCTTCTGGGGGTGGAATGGTGCTGGTAGGGGGGAAGAGGATAAGATATTATATATATTATATCTTTTTCCCATTTTTTATATATGTGTGTATATATATATATATATATATATATATATATATATATATAGAGAGAGAGAGAGAGAGAGAGAGATACATACACACCTGGTTGTGATAGGGCAGGGACTGGTAGTTGTAGGGAAGTGTGTGGCTGAATGGGTTAGCAGGGGAGGGTGGAGAGTGTGCTATGCAGGGGATATTTTATTTGTGAAAGAAGTATAAGTGCATTAGCTACTGATGAGAGTGTATGACTGGCTATGCAAGGGGTGGTTCTAGGCTGCAGAGCATAGGTAAGTAGGGGAGTTGGTAGAGAGTTGGGGGGTGTAGGGCAAGACAACATCATAGGGGTTGGGGGTAGGGTAGTCGGGATGGTGGAATAGTGTTAACATTGTGTTCTTTTTCACGGATGGCCAAGTTACCAGAATTGTGATATTGATGGCTGGCTATCGTAGCCCAAGCGGAAAAATTATTCCAGGATGTAAGGAGGTCCGAGGCAGAGCCAGAGCAAGCTTCAGGCAGAAATAGATGGTGCTCTGTGATGACTCCAGGCCAGGGGAAAAGGCAGCAGGCAGAGAAACAGATGGTTACAGTGGAGGCTCCTGTTCCCAGTATGTCACAAGACGAAGGTGCAGGTAATGATATTAATTTACCAGTGGTTGGGGAACTAGGTGGTGAGGATGGTGAGGCACAGGCAGTGGATGAGGTCTTGTTGGATGGGATATGGAAAGGGGAGAAACAGTGTTAGACAGAGTGCAAAGGGGGTTGGTACAGGCAGCTGGGTGTCCGAGCGGACAGATGGTTGGAGTGGACCTGGATTCTAAGGAGAGCTTGACTAGTTCAGAGGCAGGATCAGATTTTGTCTGGTGGCCAGGGGACTGGCTAGCTACTCAGGTGCTGGGACAGGGCAATAGAGGGGTTATTTTAACCCTGCACAATTCGGGGATGGTGAAAGAAAAAATCTGGAAAGGTAAGTACGTGGATGTGTTTGAAATGCTAGATGCAGAAGGGGTCCAAAGGTTAGTGGAAGCATAGTCGGACACTAGCAAGGATCTGTTGGCGGCTTTAGCAGTGCTGGGTAGGAAAAGGACAGGTAAACTTAGGCCCAGGACGTGGGACAACTGGGAGGTTGGCTTTATGTATTACATGGCAGTGCAGCTAGAGAAGGATGGAGCATTGGCTTTTCCCCTTTTGGGGTATTTTCTCACAATTCAGGAAGCACAACATTTGAGGCCGGGTAATGCATGGTTGTGGTATGATGAGCGGTTCCATAAACGGAAAGCAGTTGACCAGTCTCTGCGGTCAGAGGTTCGTCATCCTGATAAATGGCTGTCTACAATGATGGACAGCTTCGGTGGGTTTAATAGGAGGATGAGTGTGGGTGAGGTAGGTGGGGTGTGTTGGTCATTTAACAAGGGTACTTGTTCATGGGTTGGGTGCAAATGTGCACACACTTGCTCAAGATGTGGGGGAAATCATTCTGCAGCTTACTGTGGACAGCAGGGTTTTGGTGCTTGGAACAATGCTGGTATGGGCCAAGAGGGGGACTTTCTTTCCTTTCAAGGATTATAGACAGCTCGAGGTAGGGGCAATTTTCGTGGACCCAGGTGAATGGGATCCTTTAGAGGCAATAGGCGGAGGGGTGCCTTTCCCCATTAAGGTGGAGGTATTGGAGGATATGCTTTGCTAGAGTCCTGATTTCATTCTTAAGACTGAGGTCATTCAAGGGTTTCAACAGGGATTTCCTATTAAGCCCACGGTGAGGTTGGGGGGGGGGGGAGTTGTCAGAACCTCCGCTCAGTGCAAGGGAAAGAGGACATTTTGGAAGAGTTGGAATTAAGGAGTGTAAGACAGGGTGTTTGTGGGGTCCATTTGATATGCCACCTTTTGTTAGCTACAAGGTGTCGCCATTGGGTTTAGTGCCAAAGAAATGGCCTGGGGAGTTTAGATTGATTCATCATCTTTCATTTCCAGAAGGGAAGTCAGTGAATTACTTTATTGGGGATGAAGAAGTTAGGGTGCATTACGCCTCTTTGGACGATGCAGTGCAGGTGATCAGGGAATTTTGGGAGCCTTGGTTGGTTAAGGTTGACATTAAATCAGCTTTCTGTTTGTTGCCCATTAGGAGGGAGGATTGGCCATTGTTGGGGATGAAGGTAGGTGGTAAGTATTATTTTGACACTGCCATGCTGATAGGTTGTTCCGTGGCATGTGCGACGTTTGAGAAATTTAGTACCCTCTTACACTGGATCTGGAATCAGAGTGTGGGAACGCAGAAGGCAGTGCATTATTTGGATGATTTCTTGTTAGTTGGGGAAGGGAGGGTGGGGGCTCAACAGGGATTACAAGAATTTACTGGTATGTGTGAGGAACCGGGTGTACCTTTGGCACATCACAAGATGGAAGACTCAGCAAGAGCATTGGATTTCCTGGGGTTAATGGTAGATGTGAAATGGGGATTGTTTTGTCTACCTCAGGATAAGATAGAAAGGCTGCAGTCAGCGATAGGTGGGGTGTTGGGCAAGAATAACATTTGGTTGGTTCAGTCATGGAACTGTTGGTTCTTCTGAACTTTGCCTGTCGGGCGGTACATCTGGACATTAGGCAGGACATTAGCTTATATGCTAAAAGGGGTAAGAGCAAACATCATTGGGTTAGGGTGACTAGGCTAGTGCGGGAGGATTTGAAGTTGTGGGATGGTTTTGTGCAACAATTTAATGGGATTTCCTTTTGACAATTGGAGTGAATGGGTCAGGAAGAGCTTCAGTTGTTTACGGATGCAGCGGGTGGTATCAGCATGGGGGCTTACTTTGGGGAAAGATGGTTTGCAGCGCAATGGCCTCCAGACTGGGATGAGGAATAGAAGCGTGATGTCACTTTTTTAGAACTGATGCTGATATAGGCAGCTTCGGTGGTGTGGAAGGAGCAGATGAGGAACAAGTGGGTAGTTTTTCATTCGGATAAAATGGCTGTGGGGAAGGTGTTATAAAAGAAGACAGCTAGGGCAGAATTGCTGTTGAGGATATTGCAGGAGTTGGTATTGCAGAGCCTGTTACTATTTTTTTCTTTTACAGCAGTACATGTGCCTGGTGTTAAGAATGATATTGCTGATAGCTTGTCCCACTTTCAGTTTTGCAGGTTTCAAAGGTTGGCCCAGCGGGCAGTCGAGGTGCCAGAAACATTGCTGGAAGAGGTGTAGAAGCTTGGGATAGGATAGTCAGGCATCTGGTGCAGCATTCCTGGGCTTCTTCTATGAGGAAGGCATACGATAGGGCTTTTTTTGATTTTAATCAATTTGTTTTGCAATTGCTAGAAGAGGTATGGTCAGAGGAATTGTTGTTAAGATAAGTGGCTAGTGCTTGGGAGAAAGGTAAGGCTTTTCAGACAGTTAAAGTGGATCTGGCGGCTATTAGTAATTTTGCTAAGTTGGGGGTTTGCAAGATTTTATGAAGTCCTGGACATTAGGACATATGTTGAGAGGGTGGGGGAGGGAGATGAAGCGTAAGGATACACGGTTGCCAATTCCAAGGGGATTATTGAAGATTTTGTTACAGGGTTTAGGATTATTACATGGTGGGTCGCTGAATTATTTTATGTGGGGCACTCTATGCATGTGGTTATATTTTGGCACTTTCATGGTATCAGAATTGTTAGGTTCCTTATGTTGGAAGGATGTTATAGTGACTGAGAAGGAGGTCAACATGGTAATACAGAAAAGCAAGATGGATCAGTTGGGTAGGGGATGTACGATAGTGCTCAAAGCGGACAGGAACCTTTGTCTTTGCCCAGTAACTTGGATTACAGAATTTAGGAGTAGGAGGTTGGAGTGTTCGAAGGGGCTGGTATTTTGTTCAAGGGATGGCAGGGTAGTTTCCAATAGTAGGTTTATGTCTTTAATTAGGAGGATTTTGTGTTGCATGGGATTTCCAGCTGAGAAGTTTGCAGTTCATTCTTTTAGAATTGGGAGGGCTTCAGATTTGGCTAGACAGGTTAGTTCAAATGAGGTTAAGAGGGCGGACAGGTAGTTCACAAATGCCTTTTTATCTTATATTAGATAGTACTGTTTGTGGTTATTAACAATTTTTTCTTTTTCTTTTCGAGAAACGTATACTCATTTTGGGCCATTCATATATCTACTGGGCTGAGAAGTGTGCCTTAATCAGGGAGGATGGAAGTAATTTGGGTTTATCTTATTTAGGATGTTCTGTGTTTTAGCATGGGGTCAGGGGTATGCATTGGGATAGGTTAATGTTTGAATTTCAGAAAGCTAAATCACGGATAGGGTGTCCCGACATATTAATAATTCATTTAGGAGGTAATGACTTGGGCATTTTGACTAAGTAGTGTTTAGCGGACACTATTTTACATGATTTGTTGAACCTGCAGGATAGGTACCCGGGTATGGTAATTGTGTGGTCAGAGCTGATTCCTCTATTGTTTTGGATAGAGGCGTGCAGTTATAAAGCTATTGAAAGGGCCAGGAGGTTGGTTAACCATACATTCATAGATTCATAGATTCATAGATCAGTACTAGGCTAACTACCCTTTATGGACCACTTTAAGCCTAGCCAATTACCCCATGTGAGAATCAAACCATGCTCCTTGAGTTTTGTAAGGTAAACACACTAACCATTACGCCAATCTCCCAACCTATGTGACAATCAATTAGGTTTCATACAAAAAAGACATACACATAACATTAAAAGGATTTTAACACTTATTGAATACTTGACCAAAGAAAATGAAGAAGCACTATGATTAGTTTGGACATTGAAACAGCCTTTGAATCAAACATATGAATATATGTTTGAAGGATTACATTATTTTAACTTTCTTTCAATTATTTCTCTAACAAAAAATATATACCAAAACAATGCAGCTTATGTTAAATTAGGTCCCTTTACTTCTGAATCTATTCAAATAACCAAAGGCACTAAAAGCAGGGATGTCCCTTATTCCCTATTTTATTTGGATCAGCCACTGAAATTTTTGCTGCCCTTATTCGTGACAATCCAAAAATGATAGGCCTATTTACAATCCGTATAACTCTAAGGGCATGCTTTTTGCAGATGATGTCTTACTTACGTTAATTAATTCAAAGTCAGTTTTACTATAATTATATTCTGCGGTGAACTATTTCCAGACGATTTCGGGCCTACACTTTAAGAAATCAAAATCTAAACATATGCTTTTAAATAAGAAGTATCCAATCAGATAACCATCATATTATTGGTACATTTTCAGATTCTCTTGACTATCTAGGAATAATATTATGTAATTCCATAGAGAATACAATTGAATATAATTATTAAATATTATCAACTTAATAAATAAGTACATAACTAACTGGAATAATATCTTTATTATCTTTGAAGACAGGTTACAATTAATAAAAATTACACTTTCACCAAAAATACTGTATGCAGCTCTAGTCCTCAACTTTTCCTATAAAAATCAATATATCAAATATATACATTATTAATGAAATTCCTTTGGTTCCCCAAAAGAAACAGAACAGCCTTTCATCACCACATTAGGCCTTTTCATCAAGGAGGAATCAAATTCCCGGCTGACATTGAAACATACATTAATACATTTAAGGTTATTCTAAACTGGATTGATCCAAGTTATTTCTCTAGCTGGAAACTACTACATTTTACCTTACTAATGGTGAAAATGTCTCTTTAGCAAAACTCCCACTAAACAATCATT
The DNA here is from genome assembly GCF_019279795.1 of Protopterus annectens. Taxonomy (NCBI): domain Eukaryota; kingdom Metazoa; phylum Chordata; order Ceratodontiformes; family Protopteridae; genus Protopterus; species Protopterus annectens. The sequence continues at coordinate 492,522,289 of NC_056751.1, forward strand.
CTAACAAGTTCTGATACTTCTTATGTCATATTATTCAGCATAATATTGCTAAACCCACAAAATTAAATTCACTAAATCATTTTTTAATTGTTTTTTAGAAAGTTTGTTAATTCTAATGCAGATATTAGGACTTTTTACACAGAATGCTTAAGAATTCATCTTACCAGAAACAGCCAATGATAACTTTCATATGCAAAATTTTGTATAACAATTTTACCACAGACAATATTATTTCAAAACTATATAACATGTTTCAAAGTCTAGCATAAATCAGAAATATTGGAATTTTACATTTAAAGGTTATTCTTCTAATTTCTCAAGATAAAAAACTAAAAATTCTGTTATCCATCAAACATACTTTATGGTCTTAGTACTGATCTGGAAATATCTTCATAGGGCATTTCTGACACCAAATAAAACAGTTAAACAGTTAAATTTAATAACAATTCTAACACATCCTGCTTGAGAGGTACAGATCATACTAAAGTTGACTGGATGCATATCTTTTATGATGACCATAAGTTAAAAGTTTACTGGAATAGTATGGATGATTTTCTCAAAGCCTTATTCGCTGACTCTTTTTCACTGTCCAAATCATTCGTTTTTTTTCAATGTAAATGAATAAGAGCAACTCATTTTTATTATCGTCAATACTTGCTTTCACCAGAAAATGCATCACCAAAAGATGGAAAACTAATTGCTCTCCAACTGTTGATTTCTTAATAAAAAACTGTTGAAGCTTTCTTGATATAGTGGTAAAGATGTTGTGCAAATACAAAATACCAAGAAAATAACAGATTTACACACAATATCTGCTGATCTGTGAGGAAGCTCTCTGCATGGGGTAATTGCTGAGATTTCCTCTTCCAGCATTTCCAAGCTTGGCACATTTTATGCTTTTCTGTAGCTCCAGTGTTTAATGTGTGCATGCCTATGGCTGATGCATACTGTAACATTATGGGACATACTAGAAGGCGCTTTCTGCCTTTGCGATCTAGAGTTTGATACCCATCCTCATGTAAAAAACAAACAAGCGTAGGAATCTAAATAGTTCCAGCCTCACCACAAGTGTTGAGGAAAAAACAAACAAAGAAACTAGTGATCTTAAAACTTCGTTGATGAGCTCAATCACAATAAATCCCAAAAATCATGAAAAATGGGTAGTGTTCCAAAGCAATAACCCTGGCACACGGGAGAATTTTGGGACTAGGACTGCAAACACAGATTAAAATTTAGAGAATGAAGACATCCAAGATGGCTTTCTACTGATCAACAGCTTAATTTCGGCTCTCGGATTTGGAAACGGAAACAGAAGAATAACAGAGAATGAAATTGCAATTTTTGGTAAAATTCAATTACCAGCTACAAAGTACACTGCTTGGATGCTAGCAAAGAAGTAATTTAGAGAACCTGAAAGGAAATCAACCAAAACAGGTGAAAGGAAAACTTTGGCTGGGAAGAATCCTACAGCTGTTTAGAAAAAAAAACAGTCCAAGCTTCAGCTTTGGTGCAGTGGATGGCTTCCAGTAATTTAAGGACAAAATAAATTAATTACAATAAATGAAACACTGAAGGACTACATCAACTTAAACAACAAAAGACTGGAAAAATAAAATAATCTTTATCTATTCAGATGAACTGATAAAACTGCAAGAGCCAGAAGCTGAAATGAGAAAAGGCTGGCTGAGTATGAGGCTTCTCAAGAAGACATGTTTCAAAAAAAAGCAAGTAGTAGAAGATGGATCATGTAAATAAAAGTTGAGATTCTCTACTCTACCAGAGAAATGGTAAGGAGCAGACTGCATTAATTTTATTCTAACACAAATAAGCAACTGGACTGGTATTTCACAGCAGGATTTGTTAACTGAAAGGGCACAAAGTGTATGCTCCAAACCTGGCCATGAGAAAGCAGCCAAGATCTAGATTAGTAAATATGCAATCATACCAGCAGAAAGAGATGATTCGGACAAAACTGCGTCAGAAAGGAAAAGTATTAAAAACTCGGGAAAACAGTGTATTTATGGGCAATGATTATTCAATGTAAACCAGGCAAAAGAGATGCAAATTAATCCGAGTAATCAGGCATGTCGAGTTTCCTAGACAATCTTTTTATACGCAAAACGGGCTAACGAGGAAATAATTTATTATATCCATTTATTAATGCCTTCAACTTTTTGCTTCTCTATGATCATTTTTGTTCTGTGAAAATTTTGTGATTACTTTTGCTTTAGAGTACTTCATGTATTATTACCATTGTTCTTACTTGTTTGACAATCTATTTTTGATGGATTGAGTACTCATGTATGCTATTCATGTATGCCACTACTCATTATTCTCTTCTACTTATGTTTTAAATATAACATGTTTGCTATTAATATATGCTACTATTATTTTTCTCTTCTAGTAATGTTTTAGATACAAGTTGTTGTACTGTGGAGTTTTTCTCCCCAGACCTCCACTGAAAAAAGGTTCTAGCTCAGTTGGACTATCCCGCTTAATAAACGTCAAATAAGTAAATTAAAGTTTGTCTAACAAAAAGTGGCTCTGTTTCTCATTCTTTTAACAATAAAGCTTGTAGAGAGACTTTGTCAGTAAAACCTTAGCCCAACATTCCAAAAGAAAATGCTTGAGAGAGAGAAAAAAAGCACAGGAGTTGACAAGAACCAGGAGTACCTTGGAATTGAACCAGAGTTTGGTGTTGGGAGATGGAGATGAACAGGATGAAGACCAGCAATACTGAAATTACTGAATAAATGGACAACTATAAAGCATCAATCATATTTGTGAAACCTGGCTTTGCAAGAAAAAGTGGCAGAGAAAATGGAATTTTGCTTACTTTGTCAAACTTGAGATTAGACTGCAAAACATACACCCCAGAGCACGTCATTAAAGTTCAGAAGGGCACTAACAGGGAAAAAAGTAAAGGTAAGTAAAACAAGTTTCATGCCTATTATTATTTTATGAAACAATACAATTTCATGATATAAACTGCATGTTACATAGTAAAGCATTTTTGTATAGTGAGTATCATGCATATTTTAAAATTTGGAGGATTATTTTCAGTGACTGTTGTATGTGTTTAAGATAATTAAAGTAAAATTAAGATACTTTATGTTATTTTACCAGGGTAGATGTCTAGATTAATGCCCATGGCTTATAAACAAGTATTTAAGCAAGTCTACTTGACAAATAAGACAAAATGATGAAAGCCATAGAAAATGCTATCTGCAAAGATATTAGCTTTTTTTTCCATTAGCAAATTTTCTCAGTTGGAGTCAAGAGGTCTACAACTGAAGGGAAATGTGCATTCTGTTCTGCATGAAAAAAAGATTTCTTCAGGGATCTGCAAAGATGGTAGCTATTTTTTTCTCTCACTACCGAGTCCTTTTACATGGAGATGAGCTGTCTGCAGGTGCAAGCATTTAATCTAGAAAGCTTTGAACATGCTTTGCTGAGAGGAATGTAAAATTTAAAAGTACAATGCCAAGCAGTTCAGTGAAAATAAAGTTTGAAATTATGGGAAGTGAAAAGTGAGATAGCAGCTTCCCTAGCAGCCTTAATAATTTAATGCATTTAACAGTGCACACTTTAGTTTTATTTAAAGATAGTCAATGCACTTTGTTTTAGGGTTAAAAGTCAATGTTCTGTAAAAGCATACAAGCTGATTTTCACATCTGGGAGAGAAACAGATATAAGAAAAGAACAGACAGTAATCAGTCTACATGGGAATATGAGTTGTAACATGTGCTTGATGTGGGTATCCTTAATTTTAGGTAAGGTAATATCTGTGGGTGCAGCTGTTGATTTGGGGCAATTGCTCTTATCTGGAGGGTTAAACTTCAATTTTCAAATGTCTACATAGTTTTGTGTGTTTGTTCTAAGTTAACAGAGAATGACAGTGGTCTTACATTGTATGTATTTGTTTTAATAAAAACCCTCAAACAAAAAAAAAAAATGTGACAGGTTCAAATGGAGATGTAATGAAACAACTATAAAAAAAAATCAGCATGACAAACAGTGCATGCATAGGTTCATAGGTAGGTACTAGGCTATCTGCCCGAAGGCATTTATAAGCCTAGCCAGAATGTGTTGGCTTTCGTCACCCCCCCCTTAGATTAGTTCCCTGTGCCTCTGTCCAGCAGAGCCACTGAAGTGATCCCCAGGGTAAACTTTCCACTTCCCATCCACTCGTCAAGGTTTCCCTTGAAGAGTGTTAGCGAGGAGCTCTGCCTAATGTAGATTGGAATCTTGTTCCAAAGCATGGGAAGTCTCTGGGACAAGAATCTATCCCTCCAGCATGTCCTATTTATTGTTGTGGTGAGGTTTAGATCCCTAGACCGTGTGGTTCAAGGGGATAAGGTTTTCTTCAGGTGGAGCATGTCCATCAATTCTGGGTTGGACATGGCCCTCCATGTCAGGCAGAGACCACTTCTGAGCAGGCGGCATGCAACCGAGTACAGCTGGAGTTTCTTCAGTCAAGCTGCATAGGGCATCTGTTTGAGGCTTTTGATCCTCTTGGTGAGGTACCTCTGTGGTCCCTCAAGCCATTGCAGGTGTCCTGCAAGGCACATCCCAAATGGGGCGCTGTACTCTGTGATGGGTCTGATGAGTAGAGGGGCACAATGACCTCTTCTGATCTGGATGTGAACCGACTAGGTGGGCCACATAGAAGGATCTTCTAACCACCTTGGCAATGTGATTATCAAAGGCAAGACCACTATCCACCTGGGTCCCCAGATCCCTTACCACATCTTCCGTATTTAGGGGACTACCACCTATGTGGTAGTTTGTGGGTACTTCATTTTTTCCAAAGGGGATGACTATGTACATTTTGGCATTTAGCCTGAGGCCATGATTTTGACACCAGATATCCGTCTCAGTGAGACCCTTTTGGAGGATGTCTGTGCCAGCCAGAGAGTCAATTAGAGTCCCTAGTTTGCAGTCATCTGCGAACTTGGTCAGCCATAGTCCTCCTGTGCTTGCCTGCACCTCTGAGAAGTATATGCCGAACAGGAGGGGTCCTAGGACTGAGCCCTGGGGAATGCCACTTGTAACTGGTTTAGAGTTGGACCTAGCTCCCGAAACTCTCACCATGCGGGTTCTGTCCGTGAGCCAGTTGGCAACCCATCTTGTGATGTATGGGTTTTTGTTCAGGTTGGTGAGCTTGTCTATAATACCAGAATGGGGAATGATGTCGAAGGCCTTAACGAGGATGGAGTTCATCTGAATGAAATTGGTTTAGATTTGTTTAATTTGCATCTCAAGCTCTTTTTACAAGAGATGCTGCAGGTTAAGGTTTAGGAGGGCGAACAGCCTGGGATCAGGCTGGTGGTGGAGAAGAGTGACAGAATTGTCCTCTTCTGTCCCCCCTCTAAGGATGTGGTTTGATTGGCCAATGGTTTTGTGTGGTGGAAGGTGAGCAGGTACACTGCCTATTATTTGTGGAGGGACAGGGTGAGCAGGCACGCTGCCCCGGTGGAGGAAGTTTTAGGGTGAGCAGGTACGCTGCCCTAAGGTGTTTGAGTAGGGTGAGTTGTTACGCTGCCTTGAGGATCATTGTGGTTGATGGCAATTGATATTGTTTATATGTTTGAAGTTCATGTATGATAATATATAATAAAGGTTGTCAAATGGCTTTGCATGTCCAGAGTGGTTTGTTCAAAGGGGAGCTGGGACAAATGTAGTTTGGCACAAACAAAGTTGTCCTGGACCCATGAGTAAGTGGAAGGACTGGGGGGGTTGGGGAAGAGCTAGGATAGGGATTTGCTAATAACTAAAGGCATGGCAGTGTAGTTAATGAAAGGGGATGGGAGTAGTTAAGGAAGTGAGGTAAGGAAGGGTGGGACTCAGGATGGGTTTAAGTGTAGAAAGCTAAAGGAAGTAGTTACATTTGGCATGAGTTGGTCCCTCCCACCCTCCCTTTTTTGCTGGAAGAAGATTTGGTTGGTTTGAGCGGAGAGGTGGAGAAGAGGGACAGGAGTGTCCTCTTTGTCCCCCGTCTAAGGATGTGTTTTGATTTGGCCAATGGTTTTGTGTGGTGGAAGGTGAGCAGGTACGCTGTCTATTATTTGGGGGGGTGAGCAGGCACGTTGCCCCAGTGGAGGAAGTTTTAGGGTGAGCAGGTATGCTGCCCTGAGGCATTCGAGCAGGGTGAGTTGTTATGCTGCCCTGAGGATCATTGTGTTTGATGGCAATTGATATTGTTTATATGTTTAAAGTTCATGTATGATTATATATAATAAAGGTCGTCAAATGGCTTTGCGTGTCCAGAGTGGTTTGTTCAAAGGGGGGCTGGGACAACAGGCTTTGCAGCTCCTGCAAGGATAGGTGCCCTTCCACTCAGAGAACAATGCAGGTCTAACTGTAGATTTGTAGCATAGTTGTATCTTGAGGGACAAATTATTTTTAAAGACATAGCTAGGTTTATCACCTACTATAGATTTTATTTTGTCATCAGAAAATAATATGGGCCAAAATTTATTAACACTGCTGCAAACCTGTTGCACATTATTACCATAGGTCAGTGAAACTCTAACTTTACGGCCAGTTAAATTATTGTGGGGTTTCTTGGGCTCATAAGAGTGTTTAAAAAATGGTTTACCTTTACTTGATCTCAAAGTAGCAACTTCATCATAAATCACAGTCAAATCTTTCTGCTTATATCCCCTAGCCATATATCATTACTTAAAAGATTCATGGCATCAAAACATTCCATATTTTCAGCATGCAAGCGAGACATTCTAAGATACTGACTTTTAGTAATATTATTAAAAACATGCCTAGGGTGCATGCTATTAAAGTGCAAAAAAAACATTTTTCCTACATGGTTTCCTGTAGAGGGAGGTATTAATAACTACATTAAATAAATAAATTCTTACGTCTAAAAAATCAACAGTAGTAGATGAATAATTCAGAGCAAATCTAAAACAGTCAGTCAATGTTTCTAAATAATGGACAGACTTCAAAAGGTCAGCTTCCAAGCCTTCCCACAAAATAAAAATGTCGTCCACAAAACGTTTGTAATACAACAGGTGTGCATAAAAAGGATGCCTAGAGAGGACTGCCTCACGATCCCATTCCGCCAATACAAGGTTGCCATAACTGTAAGCATAAGGAGTCCCTGTCACAACACCTATCTTTTGTCAATATAGAGTGTCATTAAATAAGAAAACATTATTTTGTAGGACCACATCCATTAAAATACCTATACATTCAATCAATTCAGATGAGTATTCAGTATTAGCAACTAGAAAGCTCTTTAAATGTGTAATACCCATTTCTTGAGGTATAATAGTAAATAGGGTCTGTATGTCCATAGTAACTAGTAAGGTGTGCTCCGTATAAATGCCATGTTAGAATAATCACCCAACATACCCAAAAAAATGCTCTGTATCCCTAAGAACTGCACTGGCCTTTTCCAAAGGTCTTTTTAAATGGTGTTCAATAAAGATAGAAATGAATTCTGTAGCCCAACCTCTGCCTGAAACTATTGGACGAAGAGGTGGGTTGTTGAAGGATTTATGAACCTTAGGTAGGCCATGTATAACAGGTGTTAATGGGTCAGCAACCAACATAAAATCATACATATCTTTCTCTATGACATTCTCGATTAGCAAAACTTATAAATGCTCATGAATGTTTCTTATAATCCTGTTTAAATCATTATTGGTTATAGGTTCATACATATCAACATCATTCAACATAAGAGACATGGCAGTATTGTATTGCACAGTGTCAAGATGTACAATAGACCCCCTTTATCAGCCGGATGAAATGTCAGCACATTACTAGTTCTTAACTCATGTAATGCCAAATAATTATCATAAGATAAATTATAAAAATTATTCTTTGAAGTGTCCATTTTAAAAAGCTCCCTTTCAATTGTCTTAATAAAAGTTTCAGTTACTGGGTGTGTTTGTGGCATGAACAAGCTGGAACATTTCAAAAAAGCAGGTTCTGTTTGTTGTTCACCAAACACCAACTACAGAGCTACATTACGTATAAACAATTTAACATCTAAAATAATGTCTTCAAACAGTACTGAGCGGGATGGCACAAAGCTCAGACCACTATTAAGCAAATTTACTTGTGAATCTATAAGTGTGTATGAGGAAAGATTGTAGATTAGTGAAGAGTTCTTTTGCATAAATACTCCTCTGTAACCTGATCGTTCTCAATTGAAGACTTCCATTTTTTTGAATGTGCAGCTGAAGTTCCATCCCCTGTCCAGTGCTGATGGAAGCCTTAAAGGGGCAGGAAAATTTAAAAACACATCGTCTGATTGTAGAGAATTGCTTGGTTTGTTTTTTGCTAACATCATTAACGATTTTTTTTTTTACCAAAACCATCCAATCACTAGCTAGCCAACTACCCCCACCAGCTCCTTTCAAAACTCCTCCACAACCACTACTCCACTCCCTTTTGCCTTCCAACCTGTATCTACATCGACCATCCGCTCTCTAATTAACAAACTAAAGCCCACTACCATGGCAGCTGATCTCCTCCCACCAGAATATTTAAAAAAAGGGGCAGATACTATTGCATACCCTGTCTCAATCATAATAAACCACAGCTTGACTGAAGCCACTATCCTCTCTCTCTGGAAGGTTTCTCATGTCATTGCCCTTCATAAAGGAGGGAATTCTTTAGACCTCTCAAACATCCGCCCAATAGCCGTACTATCACCACTAGCCAAAATTATGGAAAAATTCATCCACAACCAATTAATGCACTATCTCACCCAAAATAAACTACTGGCCAACTCTCAGCATAGTTTTATGCCACACCACAGCACCATCTCAGCCCTCCTTATCCTTCTCTGACTATCAACATCAACTGAAACAATAACAAACTCACCTCAGTTGTCTTCCTAGATCTCTCTAAGGCCTTTGATATGGTCAATCACCAACTGCTTCTCCGTACTCTGAAGGAACTGTCACTGAATAGCAGCCCAATTAAATGGTTCCAATCTTACCTGTCTGATAGACAACAAGCAGTTTTATGGCAGAATACCCTATCCACATGTCTACCCATTACTCTAAGAGTCCCCCAGGGCTCCATAATAGGACCACTACTCTTCTCAGTCTTTATCAATGACCTACCCACCATCACTCCCAAGGCCACCTGCATCCAATACGCGGATAACTCTACTTTAATATGTACCACCTCCTCCTCAACTGAGCTTATGACCCTAACCCAGAATACTTTCAATGATGTAGAAAAATGGTTTACAAACCATCAGCTTCTATTAAACCCCAAACAAAACTAAACTGCTCATCTTTTCCCCCACCTGTAAATCCTCCTCATCGTTCTTTACTATAAGTTCCAGCAATGGCACTATTATATCCCCAGATACTCACACAAAACTCCTGGGCGTCACAGTCGATAACGCCCTAAAATATGATATCCATGTCAATCATACCATCAAATCTATCAACAAAGAATTGGGCTCCCTATACAGGATCAAACCTTTCCTCACTCCTTTTGCAAGAACCACAATCACTCGTTCCTACCTACTATTTACCCTCCTCTATGCCTCCCCCCTCCTCACTAATCTGAACCAAGGCACCCTTACAAAACTTCCTAGTTGTTACAACCATATTGCTACATTTGCTACAGGCGCTTCCTCTAGGACCCAGTATTGTACCAACCTAACTCAACTAGGATGGCTGGAGTGGCCCAGTCTTCTCGGATACAACCAACTTATAATAACCCACAAAAGACTATATCAATCCGAAAAAACACCAGCACTAAATAAGATCATCAAACCATACAGCAACCTGAGGACACTATGCTCTGCTGACAAACTGCTGGTACAAACAACTAAGAGCATAAATGTAGCTGGGGACACTCTATTCGCCAACTCAGCAGGCAAAACTTGGAATATGCTACCTGCCGAACTTACTCACCAAGCCTCCTTAACCTAGTTCAAAAAAAGCCTCAAACTACACTTCCAACAGCATTGGCAGTGTCCCTGCTTAAACCCTGACTAATCACCACCCGCTGTTCCTGCAAACTCTCCATAAGGATTTCAATCACATACTCTAATAAGTGTATGAATTCTTGAAGGGACTTAGCCCATAACTGAGTGTATTATTGTCTGAAATTGAAGCCGCATGATTTTGATATTGTCTTCTATGTTTTATCTATGTATGTAACCCTACTGAAAACTGCATATTATACTTATCTCTAAATGTTTCTATTGTTCCTAATGTATTTATACTCTGCTTTCTGGAGCTTTTCTCCTTGGGCCTCCGCTGAAAATGGACATATATCCAGTTGGACTTTCCCAGTAAACAAATGTAAAATAAATAAATAAATAAAATTTTGCAGTAAAGGTGAAGATGACATTTGTTCATATTATGAGATGAGTTCACATTGGCAATACAACTACAGCCTTTTCTGAAGGACTCAGTAAGTATTTATTCATACTTATAGATATTTATTTATTTATATTTATTTATGTATAGAAGAGTAGTTTGCTGTTCTTCTGTACTTTCAGCCTGTTTTGGCAGCCTGGACTTGGTCTAATGGTTTACACTGACAGTGCACCTCCCCCTACTGTTCAACGCAGCTTTCTTGTTAAGGAGTTAAGCTGTGGTAAGGTACACATGGTTTGCTCTTATTTTAAACATTTTTTTACTGTAACAGCAAAAGAGGTACAGTCACATATCCAGTGGTAATTTTGTATTTTCTTACTTAAACTACGCATTTGGAGCTTACAGCATTTGGAAGAAAAATGCAGCCAGTTTTATTACAAAAGTCTTCCTCACTAAATGCTTTTAAGCTTTTCAGGAAAATATTTTATAAATCTGTGCTCTAACAGCTAATGTTTTCAAAACCCTTAACACCTCAGTGTAATCAAGATAGGGTAGCATGTTACACATCCACTGAAATTGATTTTAACGGATATATAACATCCTATCCACATCTTGTTATCACTCGTGTGCATACATCCTTTAAAGTCATAATTATTAAAGTACAGATATGATGAGATGCTTAAAAAATTTTTGTTAATACTTGCAGAATAAATCTTCTGAGGGCTGAAGGTACCATATGCCAATGCATACATCAGAACTAAGAAGCGGCACTGTAAATTTCTCCCTACCCCTCTAATAAAACAAATTTGCACATACACACACACACACACACACACACACACACACATTTATATAAACAAGTTTAGCTTTTAAGGCACACCATCATTCCAGTGTTTCTTATTTGATGTAGCATGCCTGAAGTGGGATGGCACAGTTGCACAGCAGATAGTGTTGCCTCACAGCAAGAGGTTCACTAGTTCAGGGGGTACCTTCTGTGTGGAGTCTGAATATCCTCCCTGTGTTCGAGTAGGTTTCTTTCAGGTGTTCTGTTTTCCTCCCACTTTCCAGAGACATGCAGTAGGTGAATTGGACAGTCTAAATTGGTCATAGATGTGAGTGTGAGTGAGTGGTGTGAAAGAACCACTGAGGCAAGTTTAGCTACCTGTTGGTGTAAAACTTGGCTCTAGATGGTTGTTACTGTTGAAGTTACACCCCGACCACATGTGTAAAAATGGGAAAAAGTGGCTGTGGATGGATGGATGGATGGTATCATGTCTGAAGGGCCAGAAATGTTTGCCACCCACATGCACACTTATTGCTTTGCTACTGTTAACTCTTGTTTGAACATGTGTGAGAGTTTTACTTTTTCCCTTACTTTTAGCTGGAGTGCTTATTTGACTTGCTTGCATGTTGTTGATCTCTGTCTACATTTAATTTTGAATTGAAGTTTTTCATTTAAGGTTTGATTACTTCTATTTTTTTATCTTTTTCTTATATTTCATTTGTTTTGTTTTAAGTTTTTTGTTCTGTTGGAGTTTTAAGAGGTCTTGGCTAGGGTCAGCTAGAAAAGTTAGAAAAAAATTCCTTTGCAGACAGTAAATAACATTCAGCTAATTAGTGGGATGAGCTGAAAAGCAGCATTGCTCTTTAACTAAAAAAAAATTGGTGACATCCTTATTTAGCTGGAGTGCTTATTTGACTTGCTTGCTTGACTGACTATTGCTGATCTCTGTCTGCATTTGATTTTTCCCACCCACTTGCCCAACTGTTGTTGAACTTTTAAACTTGGGAGCTTTTGAGTTGCCTGCCCTTACTATGAATCTGATTTTGGACACTCTTCTCAGTCCCATTTCATCAGCTCATTTTACTGAGTACTGAGAAACCAGATGGGAAGGCCCACTCTCTTACTTTCATAAATTTGAATTATCTTCTGTTTCTTGCCTTCCCACTTACTTTAAAAAAATGGCACATTATTCAGTGGCTTTTACTGTATATGTGCTTCTTCCTACTTTCTTAATTTATTTTGCTTTTTGCTGCTTGTTCTTAAAAGTGTTCAGTTGCATTTATTCTGCTGGATTTATTATTGCTTGTTAGTAGCCTGATACAATTGTAACTGTTGTTCTAAGCCTCCTAGTTTTTATTTAAGTACGTGGGCTTCAAACTAGTAATCCTACATAAGGAAGGCTTGCAGTCTACATTCTTGTGGCAGGAGAGGTATCTTACATCCTTCTAAGTTGGGAATTGCTGGTTGAAGACTTATTGTGTATGATATTCTAAAAGTGTCTTAGTTCTGGTTTAAGCACTTGGGCTTCAGGTCAGATATTTTATATTAAGAAGGTTTGTGGTTTACACTCTTGTGGTAGGAGACAGTAGTCACCACCCTTCTGAGCTGGGAATTGCTGGTTGAAAGCTTATTGTGCCTGTTATTCTAAGTGTCTTTCTTCTGCTTTAAGCTCAATTAACTGGAGCTGTTCTGTGTTTGGTGTCCTTTGCCAGAGGTCCAGAGTGTTTCTATTTGAATCCAAGCCAACCAGAGCTAAGAACAAGAAATACAGTTTATTTTGAGTTTGATATGCACTTGTTCAACTATATTTTACTGTTTTACTGCATTAATTTGTGTCTTTTTGACTGTTTTTAGTGTTTGTGCCCGCGTTTTCCCTGCACTTGTTTTGCACTAAAATATTGCTTAGTTAGCATAGATTAGATCCAGACATGCTAAATCTATCCTGTTTTTCATTCACTTGAACTCAGATCCAGCCATCTTACTTTAAGAAGGGATCCCCTGCAAAAATAAAAACTCCAGCTATATTCTGTCTCATATCGTCTACTCAGAGGCGATCTCTGCTTAACATACAAGGCCATGTCAAACCCAAAGCTGTTGGACATGCTACACTAAAAGAAATCCCAATCCATCAGAGCCACATGCTCCAGGGACCTAAACATTGTCATCACAATGAAGAAAACATGCTGGAGGGATAGGTTCCTGACCCAGAGACTCCTCATACTCTGGAATAGACTGCCCATACATGTCAAGCAGAGCGCCTCCCTGGCCCTCTTCAAAAGGAACCTTGACGACTGGATGGGAAATAGGAAATTTACCCCAGGAATCATGTCACTCACCCTGCTAGACAGGGGCCCAGGGAAGTAAATATTGTGGGAAGAAATAGCCAGGAAATTGTTATGGTTAGGCTTGAACAGGCCCTAGGGCAGATAGTCTAGTACCAACCTATGAACCTATGAACCTGCACCCTTGTGGTAGAAGAGTGTGGATATAGCCTTGTCTGAGCCGAGGATTGCTGGAAGATTTGCTGTATAATTTGCTGTTGGCAAACTAGTTTAAAACTATTTAATTTCACCTGTATATAAGCCTCGCATTTGCACATTTTTTGGCTCAATTAAATGGAGCTGCTCTGTGTTTGGCTTTCCTTGCTAGAGGCCCAGAATGTTTCTGCTTAAATCCAAGCCTTCCAAAGTTAAGAACAAGAAATTAAGCTTATTTTGACTTTCTTCTACACTTTTCATATGTATTTTACTGTCTTACCACACTAATTTGTACCTTTTTTTTACTGTTTATGCACGCTAATACTAGCATTGTTTTGCAATACGCAATTATTTGGTTAAATTTGGTATTTTATCACATACACGTATAGAATTGATTTGTACCTTAATGGATTTAATATTGAGATACAATGTGTTCGTATTTGATGAAGGCATATACTGACAGCAACAGGGTGTGGTTATGGGCACACCCTGTGCTAAGAGTTATGCCAGTTTGGTGCTTGCGGAGTGGGAGGACAGGGTTATGTTTACTGATCATTCTTTTAAGAATAATTTGTTGTATTATAAGCGCTTTGTAGATGACATTTTTATTTTGTGAGAGGGTATGAAAGACTCATTACATACATTTGTTCAATACATGGAAACTAGTAGTTCATGTTTTAGATTCACCATGCATAGCTCAGATGAACATATTGATTTTTTGGATACAACTATTAAGTTGAAAGAGAATGGAAGTCTTGACTCTCTGTTGTTTAGTAAGGATTGTAGGAAGAACAACTTATTAGTTAGGCATAGTATGCATCCTAATAGAATTTTTGGTAATATCTTAACAAGCCAATTTTTAAGAATGTCTAAGCTTCATACTAATGATGAAGAATATTTAGTCGCAAGTGAACTTTTGAGGGAAGATTTTAAGGAAAGGGGATATAGTATAAGGGAAGTGGAAAACAGGCTGCAACAAATACATGCTTTGAGACGTACAGATGGGGCAGCTTTTTTGACTAGGCAGATACAACAGAAGGCTAAGGTATATCTTAATAAACCCAGATGTGGCTTTTTACTTAAATACAGTAGTAATGTACAATATATTTCTGATGTTAGACGAAAGTGGCCTATTTTAAGGTCTGATGATAAGATTAAGGAAGTTGTGGGGAATGAATCTATGTTCATTTTTAGGAACACAACCGTTAAAAGAGAACTTTGCTATAGACCATTTAAGAAGCAGATTAAGTTAGAGTTGAGGGAAGGTACTTTCCCTTGTAGAAATTATAGAGCATGTAATTTTATGTCATGCTCTAATTCTTTTATACATCCGACCACAGGTAAAATGTATGCGTTTCATCTTAATGCCAGTTGTAGAAGACAGAATTTGGTCTATTTGGCTACCCGTGTGGACTGTTCATCGTTCTACATAGGCAAAACCAATCAGAGACTAAAGGAGAGGGTTCTCCAACATCTAGGAGATATTAGGAATAACAATAATACAAATGCCTTGTACAAGCATGTCAAGAATAGCAATGGACATACTTTCAGGTTTACGGTGGTGGAAATAGTTGGGAATAATATTAGGGGAGGGGACCTGGTTAATAAGACTGAATATAGAGAGATGAGCTGGATAGCTATATTACAGGCACATAGGGTGCCAGGTTTAAATTACACTATACCTTTAAAACCTGCACTGAAAGTGAAACCATTATATCACTGATAGAAGTGTTTTTGATTGTTTTTTTTTTTACTTTTTTAAATACTAAGGATGCTGTTTGCATTTTAACTTAGGATCTGGAGAAGCACATTTGTGAAAGTGCTTATCCTGTGTTACAATAAACCAGAGTTGTTTTTTTACTGCAAATTTGTGATTTTTATGCCCAGAGTCTTGGTGGACATACTGAGTTTTTTTGGATTTGAGTTTCAATAAGTGGGTTAGTTTTTGGTATCACTCCAGGAAGATCCAGTTTGTGACAGCCTGGGAAGACATGGTCAAAAGACCATGCTGCTTTGCCAGAGATGGCTTTCACCTGTCTCCTCGAGCATTTTCAATACTGCAAAAGATGCATCCCTCTCTAATAGTGCCTTTTTTAGACAATGTCAAAGCAACAAAACTTCTGAAATAAACAAATCTATTAGAGACAAACTCAGGGTCATGCTGCTTAATGCTAGAAGCTTAAACTGTAAACTGCACTCCCTGGAAGCACTCCTCATCTTGGAAGATGATGACATCTGTACAGTCACTGAGATTTGGTTCAAGGCCACATAGAGAACCCCGGCTGTACAAGGCTACAATGCTTTTCAGATTCTCAGACCTCAAAACAAGCATGAAAGAACCAAAGATGGAGGTGTATCTATCTTCATTAAATCCAAATACACCTCATGGCTGTTAAAACTGTATGACTCTCTTGGGCTACTCCAGTTCAAATAACTATAGGGAAAATATCCTACCACATCAACTATAGTTACAGGTCCACACAATGAACCAGGAGAATCAAACCACCTACTTGACTTGCTAGAGTCAATCAGTATACAGACAAACCCCTTGGTCTTGGGAAATTTCAACTATCCTTTCATAGATTGGGTAATTTACTTGAGCACAAACACAATCACTTTGAGGTTCCTGGATTTTGTTAATTCAATTCAAATGCTCTGGAACAGTTGTTCTGCACCTCCACAAGAGGATCAAATGTCTTACATCTAGTGCTCACCAACATGCAGGGTCACTGCACTACTCAGTGTGCATTGCCCTCTCTGCTAAGGTCAGATCATAAATCAGTCTTGTTTAAAGTTAAGATCAGACCTGACAACCCCACCAGAGCAAAAAAATTGACAAAAGTTCTCCAAAGCAAACTATAGCCTACTAAGCAATGTTGTGGCTAAGCGCTTAATCTTGCAAAAAATGTTGGGTTGTTGTGAGAGTGCCTTCTTGTTGTTCAGTTGTACAATTGTTTGGTTCTCATTCTTCAAGTTGTTGTGGTGTAATTTGTATTGTACTTTGATGTATCTCGATTGACTTAAACTGATTTTTTTTGGTCCAGATATACTTTCCCAGTAAACAAATAAATAAATAACTGCCAGATGTATAACCTTTTTTTTTTTTTTACGTGGAAGAAGCAATATAAAATGAATTGCTAACATCTGCTGGACAACAAGAAAAGCAAGGGATTTCAGCAAAATCTTTATTTCTGCATTATTGACTATTGTAAATCATTTGATGGCATGGACTATTTAACAAACATTAATAAGCTCTGTTATCATGGGATGCCATGTAATTTTTTTCCTCCTGAGGAATCTGTATGTAGAAAAAGATGTAACTGTTAAAAATGAAAATGAAATAACTAACTAGTTCAAACCTTGGAAAGGAATGTGACTAGACTGAATAGTGTCACTGTTCATTTCATTCATACTCCAAAAAAAATAATGTGAGATGTTAAGGTGAAGAAATCTGACACTGAAATCAAATTTACTGGGAAAGTATTGATAACTTCAGATATGCAGATGACACCAATCTAACTGCATAGGAGGAGTTGAAAAGCCTGTAGATGAAGGTGAAAATGTGAAGTACAAATGATGGTTTAATAACATCAAAAATATAAGTTTATGCCATCATATCCAGGTAAGGTCTTTGAATTATGTGGGAATGCAGTGGAGAAAATGGCTGGTTGTGTCTAGGCAAATGGCAACTGTAGCCATAAAATTTAGAAAACTGCACTTTTTCAAGTCCTACTACAGCAACCCACAGAATGTCATAACAGGAAGATCATTGTTACTCTGTGTAGGAGTAAGTGGATGTTAGCTATGAGCTGGACTTTCACTAACTGCTTCATTACAGTCTGAGGAGAGGGAGATGGTGGTTTTACTTTTTATTTTTAATCCCTTCATTTTCCCCAAAGATAATGCAACTTCAGGGATGGAAAAGAGAGAAATCAAGAGAGTGGAAGATTAACCACAAATTGAGGATGGGGTGCAGGGGTCTTGTCAAACAAATAATAGCTCTGTGTGTTTTGTCACCCTTTTGTGTGCTGCTTGTTTAAGAATGCAGTGCTTAATTATGTGAGTTATTGTTTGCCAGGTTTGTAGGAGACAACTTTAGAGACAATATTACATATTCTCTGGGATTCAGAAAATGGCATTTAGGATTGCAATACATTACCCATTGTTTATCATTCAGGTGCAATGCAAATTTAAAACCAGAAACACACCTCAGCTCAAGTCTCCAATAAAGGCTATCCCTCCGAAAATGTAAGACACAAACCACTCCAGTCCTGTAGGTTTAAAAGGATTTAATAATACATATCCAGGACAAACACAAAGAAACGCAAGTACCTTCACTATGATAGTTTTCATCCACAGTTCTAAAAGAAGACTATTGTTAAAGGACAGATGATTGGGTGGCTGGGATGACCTCAGAAAGGGAGGACCTGGCTGGAGAACTGGAATTTGTATGCACTTTATTCATGAAAAGGGGCTATCTGGATACCTTATTAACCCCTTTAAAATAACTGATTTTGAAAGAATGGGGTAATAGATATAAACCCCCTATTTAGAGCTGATGACTCTAATACCTCACCCAGAATAAATGACAGCCATTACTCCTTGACTACAGACATTAAAACACCATATTTTGTAGTTACTTATGACCAAAATACACATTGGTTAAAAAG